>NC_081561.1:40421275-40484669 GCF_022355385.1 Mustela nigripes | reverse complement strand
CTTTTTTTTTTTTTTTTTTTTTTTTTTTTTTTCTGTCACAGAATTTCATCCAGAACAATCCATTCATATCTAAGAATGATGCCTGGAACTTGGGGGAAGGGACTCTCTATATGTGGGCAGGATCTCTCTATCATTTTCATTTTTATCTCTATCATTTTTCACTTTCTGTGTCTGGTCTCAGAGTTGGTTGCTTTGCTAGACAGAAAGCAGAAGTCTTTGCTGTGGGTTCATTCAATATCTTTATGAAAGTGTTGATTCGCAGCTCTTTGGCATTCACATTATGAAGTAGGGGAGTAGAATTAATAGTATAACTACTCTGTGTAACTTCAATTAACTTCCCTGGTTTTCAGTCTCATGACTAACCTCTGATATTCCTAGTGTTTCCAAATATAAAGCCTTTCCAAGACTCTTTTGGGCAGGATCATGGACTTTCTCTGAAGAAAACTATGTAAGTCTTCTGAGCTGCAGCTCTGCTCACTTACCTTATCAATTACCATTCCCCATCTTCATTTAACACTCCTGCAATCTGTTGAAATCTCTTCTGATTTTTTTTAATGATTTTCACCATTATAAATCTATATACTGTGTACTTCTATTAAATCATTTAGCTATATTTCAGGAAAAAGGTAGAAGAGATAAATGTGTATGCAGAAGCCTTTATTTAGTCAGAATTTCCACCTGAGATGCTTGAATTTTAAAAAATCATATAAAAATTTATTTTGAAGGATACTAAATATTATCAGTTATTTATAATAGTTTTATGTTAAAATATTCAATAAATAGTTCAGAGAAAGCCATAGCAGCTCAGATTATTTTTCTGTAACTGTACTGACTTCCAAAATAATAAGGCATTGACTCATATTTCTTACAAAATTTTTGTATTTAGTAACTTTTTCAAGTGACAATTTTTCTATTTTTCCAAGTAAATATATTAAGAAAAAGAAAACAGGGAGAAATTTTGACTAAACCTATTACTTCAAAAATAGGCATTCCATCATAAATGCAGAGGAAAAATTTCAACTCCTAATAATGATCAAGAAAGATAGTGTGACACCTTCCACATGATCTTTATCCTGGATTTGTATAATTCATAGCCTGGTGCTAGGAAACCAGTTGCTTAACACAATTATTAAACATGACCACATAGTCACAGTAGCCTTTAGTAAGCCCTTTATGACTGTGATGGAATTTAATCAAGACTTGCTGATTCTCTTTGCTGGCTTTTTTAAACAGCCCCAACAACTATGCTGACAATGAATCACAAAAGCCGGATCAGGACTCCTGTCCTGTAATTCACCTTTTATTTGCTGGCTGGCCTACTGACAACCACAAACAGCACCTGGAGGCAGAAAACCTCTTAAACATACATTTAAAAGTATGGCCTGTTGTTGTTGTTGATTATTGATATGTTTGCTCCGCTAAGGAAATCGGAAGACAAGATTATTAGACACAAGACATCTTTAAAGACTAGATATTTTCCCCTATACTAGATCTATTATTAAAGTTGATATAATAACAAAATATTGGTTACTGGGATAAAATTTGAAACTTAATGGACAATGTTGATAGGGAACAGCTGCGATTTATTCCACAATCAGTTGCAACATCTTATTACTTTTGCATAGTCTGAAATTATAGATGAATATTGATCTGAAGCAAAATAATTAAAAGGCAGGGGCACCTGGGTGTCTCAGTGGGTGAAGCCTCTGCCTTCACCTCAGGTCATGATCTCAGGGTCCTGGGATCAAGTCCTACATTGGGTCTCTGTTTGGCAGGGGGCCTGCTTATCTCTCTCTCTCTCTCTTTGCCTGCTTTTCTGCCTACTTGTGATCCCTCTCTCTCTGTCAAATAATAAAATCTTTAAAATAAAAGGAATTAAAATGTAAATTGATAAGTATGTCTGAAGAATTTCCAAAGGTTAGCAAAATAAAATTTTGAAAAGTACTGATGAAATTTACTGCTTATTCTAAATTAAATTTTGCACCATTTTAAAAGCCTCAATTTGTTCTTTAAAAATAGGTAATTGGTATAAAAATAATGGTGAATTCAGAGTAATTTTTTAATAAAATGCTAATATCTACTGCAATTATATTTAAATGCAACAGGAATGCTATTTGAAATTAAAATAAAATTCAGTTATCATAATTTTAACTTTAGATCCAATTTTAGAGTCTATAAGTTTGCCTTTTTATAAAAATGATTTAAAATATTTCTTGAGAAATAAATTTAATTACTTGTTTTAGGAAATATATGCTGTAGATTTAACTTATAATAATAGATAATTTCCTGTAGTCCCAATTGTTTAACTAAAGTTATTAAACTAGCTTGTATGATCATTTTTCCCCCAAATGCTGATATTGGAGCAGATCACATGGTAATTAAGTCACATTCGGGGGAGACAGGCGGAGGGAGTCAAAACAACAGAACTTTTGTCCTCTAAACCAGAATTGTTTCTGCTATTGTTTCCAATGTGGCATGTTTCCAAGGTGGCAAAGGATAATGACGGAAACAAAGCAATTTACAAAAACAGGATAAGAAGGAAAAAGCTGATGACTGTTATGATCTTGACTCATTACTTCCCTAGACATGACTGATGTTTTATCCTCTCCTTCAAAACAGTCTGTATTGTAGGAATTCTGAACTAATTTACAATAGTCAAAATCACAATACATTCTATGACAATTGTTCTTGAACCTATCAAAGAAATGAAGTCACAGAGTAAATGGCCATCAAGAAAATAAATCTGAGTGAGACAAAAAGTCACAGCTGAGATCTGCTTACCTGGAGCAGAAACTTCTGGAACCATAAACATGTAGGAACATTTATGGTAATTTGGATGAAAGGCTGGAGGGCTTACTGTGGACTACACTGAGAGTAAGACTCTCCTGGAGAATACAGTCTTACAGGGGCTACCATAATTTTGTGGCTTTAACCTATAGGAATCCCACAAGCATTTAACACTGAAGAAACAAGAAAGATTTCCTAATGGTTTTGGTAGAATTGGGGTATGTAAATATTGTGAATAAGCCTGGAATGTCCTACATAAAAAAGACCTAATTTCTAGGAAAAACACTTTACATGCCTTATTCCACCTGGGGAAAGGACTTTTCCCTGAGACCAGACCCCCTCTAGCCCTACTACCTCACCTAACAGGGGGAGAAATGGTGCTAAAAATACTTATAAAAATCACAACCCAGGGACACAATCCCACGAAATGAGATTTAATCTTAAAATAATAGAAATCTTTTTGCATCTATTCAAGACCAATCTGACACAAGTTTCCAGCATAACAACAGTGGACACAATCGAAGGAGCTAAAAAATACTTTTTTTTTTTTTGAACTAAGAGAGAGCAGGGGATGAGCAGAGGCAGAAAGAGAGAGAATCTTAGCCAGGTTCCATGCCTACCCTGGAGACCGAGTTGGGATCAATCTGATGACCCTGAGATCATGACCTGAGCCGAAATCAAGTCAGTTGCTTAACTGAGTGAGCCACCCAGGGACCCCGAAAAATACACATTCTAATTAAGGAGAAGCCTACAGGCATCAAGGGTCACACAAAACAAGGATACCAGGGAAACTTGAAGTCTTTAACACTTGCAGCTACAGGAAACTAAAGAAGACCCAACTCCTAGTCATATTAGCATAAAACTTGCCTCTAACACCTATTTACCTCAGTTTTTATCACCTTATATGGCATGTCCACTTTGCAAAAAATTACAAGGCATGCTAAAAGACAAGAAAAGGACAGTGTAAGAGGGGGAAAGCAAGTTTCAAAACCAGACTCAAACATGAAATAGATTTTGGAATTTTCAGACAAAACTTAAAATAACTATAATTACAAAGGCTCAAGAGACTATTTTAGGGCAATGAAATTATTCTCTATTATACTATCATTGTGTGTTCATTACATCATACGCTTGTAAATAACCCTTGAAAGTTAGAACGCAAAGAGTGAACATTAATGAGTGCAATTAAAAAATAAAACTAGTGAATCCCGCTGGAATGCAGGATGTGGCAAAGTAATCCCATTGAATTAATAGATCTGGGGAATAATTTTGACTGAAGTATAGGGACAATAAGATGCTGACATAAGTAACTTTGGAAATGTGTGGACTTGTTAAAACTCAAGGCAAAAGGAGCTATATACATAAATACTTCAGTGAATAATGTACTTTTCAATAGGTACGAGTGAACAGTCCTGATGCTGCTACTCCTGTGTAGAAGGACAGAGTCATTGTGTAAATAGGAGCAACCACACTTCTCACTGATAAAATGAGAGTTCACAATAAGCAAGAGGAAGAAGCTAGAATGATCCATATGATAATGAATTAGAATTGGATATCAGCATAAACTCATGTTGAGCTTAATATGGACAGAGATACTATAGAAATATAAAATGGGTCATAAAAAATAACTTAAAACATAAAAAGTGGAGTGGCCTGACAAATACTGACTCAGCTAGGTGCTCAAAATCTCCATCAACAGTGATAAGCATGTGTGATAAGACGGGTTGGTAATATGTACACTTGATATGATGTGATGAAAATGGCATTCGACCTCTGTGTTCTTCAATAACATTCATTCTGTGGTATGATCTGTGGCTTATGGAAAATTAGGAATCATTAGACATGGGTGGTACTGAAATCATGAGAATGGAGATCTTCCTGGAAAGTAAAAAGGAGAAAAAGAGAAGAAATTGTAAGCTTAACTATTAAAAATGTCAACAATAAAAATTCCTTTTTTTTTAAATTAAAGATTTTATTTATTTATTTGACACAGAGAGAGAGACAGCAAGAGAGGGAACACAAGCAGGGGAAGTGGGCTTTCTGCCAAGCAGGGAGCCTGATGAGAGGCTCAATCCTAGGACTCTGGGATCATGACCTGAAGCGAAGGTAGATGCTTAACAACTGAGTCACCCAGGCACCCCTAAAAATTTCTTTTCAGTAAGAAATTTAACCCCTACAGCTGGTTAACTTTAATCAGTATAACTAGAATAATGATTTCTAAGTTTGTTCTTTGCTTCATTCTACGTGATCGTTGATTTTTGTTTGAGTTCCTTAAGGTATCATTAATATTTCTTTATATCTCTGTTTCGTGCCTCCTCTTTGAGTATATTATTGTGGAGCATTTAGTTGTAGATCCCAGGAAAAGCTTGGCTATGGCACAGCTTTGTCTGTCTTATTTGAACACATTTCTGCCATGGTCTCTTTACAAAGATTTTAAGATTTTATTATCTTTACAAGATGTAAACTGTGGAGAGTGCTTTCAAGACTCAGGCTCCTGTAGGAATTTTAAATAGAAAATAGAAAATCTGCAGGATTCTACTGTTTGAAAAATTCTGAAAAAAACATTAATATTAAATAACTTTATACCCAATAGTATACAAATAAGATAGGCCGTAAATATTTATGAGGAAAAAAGTACATGTGTTAGTATAATGCAATTTCTCAAGATAAAACTGAACATAGTAAGATATTGAACTAATTCTTATCTAGGACACAAAAGTTGCCTTTTGATTTTTATGTTTTTCTTTTTTACAGTTGAATTTCACACAGAAGATTGTCCTGAGTAGATCTTGTTTTAAAATTCTGCTTTTTCACCAGTTTTGGAAACTACTTCTAGAAAGGCATATTTTGTGTAGCCCTGAAGCAATACAAGTAGCTTCTCTACCTTGAGGTGTTTTATTTTGCAGGACAGCTGTTGTGGCTTCTAGCTGTTCAACCACCAGTATATTTAAAACAAATAGCTATCACCAAGTATGCAAGCCCTTCAGCAATTAGGTACAAAATATATATAAGTACTGGGTAAGAAAAGGATTTAAAGAAAATAGAATAAGTCCCAGTATAGATACTTAGTTGAGTCAATGCCACTGGAGAAGCAGAAAGATGTAAGTTTGGGATGTTTAGCCCATGGTCACTCTATTCATTTTCCCTGCTAACTCTGATGAAACAAACACCTTAATATGAGTTTACACAGGAAAATGAATGATAAACTTTAAAACCACTAGAAAATCTATCATTAGAATATTCCGTAATTCTTTGTCCAAAACAAATTCTGGTAGTTAAGATAGCTATAAGCAAAAGCAAGCCTGTGGCACAGAAATCAGGCCTAACTTGTTTTCCTAAGATTTCTTTAAAGGTTCTAATCAAATTATGTCAAATTAGTCATTCTTTGATTGATTTTTCACAATAAGCAGAGTGTAAATTATTTATCATATAAATATAAATATAAATTAGGCAATATATCATGATATTAATTCCCTAAGTTATAATTTCCACTTTTATTAAAATTTATGTTTTGATCCCCTTCAGGCAACGATTTCCTTCTCTTCTATTCTTTTCTTTACTGTTGATGTTTTTCTTATTTTTATATGGATAAAAATTATTATATTATACTGCAGGTATCCAAATATTTATTCTGCAGGTATCCAAATATTTATTCATTGAATATCTATTCCAGGCACTATAGGATAAATCTAGTTAATATTTTTTTCAATAGAGATAGTGATAGAAGAGAAATGATAAATAGATAGATACATAGATATAAATATGCAGATATAAATAGCATTTCTATGTATATATCATCTCTATATAAACTTTCATAGATTCTTTATACATTTCTCTATATATTACATAATATATATTTTTATTCCCACAATTAAAAATATAACAATCATAAAATATAAATACTCATGCAAAGAAAAATAACAAATGAACTTAATTTTTCTAATAATTTACTTTTTTCTTGAGAAACTGCCAATTTCAATTTTTTTCTCAATTTTTTTTTAATCTTGCTGATTTAGTAGGCAATGATAAAATCTAAAGTAGGTTAACCAATACCAAAAGACAAAAGTTTTGTTCTTTTTAAAATAACCATGATACTCATAGATACATACATATGGGCATACATGCAAGTGCTCATGTAGCTGACTTCTCCATATCAGCATATAAAGTCTGTAAAACTTAAGGACTTCCTTAATAGCGCATTCTACTTTTTTATATATTAAGAAACTTTGAGGAGAAAATAAAAAATAGTAAGTGATGAAAGTTTGTTTCTTTCCCCTTTTCTTTTTTCTTTTTTTAAAGATTTTATTTATTTATTTGACAGAGAGAGATCACAAGTAGGCAGAGAGGCAGGCAGAGAGAGAGGAGGAAGCAGGCTCCCTGCTGAGCAGAGAGCCCGATGCGGGGCTCGATCGGAGGACCCCGAGATCATGACCTGAGCCGAAGGCAGCGCCTTAACCCACTGAGCCACCCAGGCGCCCCTCTTTCCCCTTTTCTAACTGAGTTTTCTCTTTTTAGGTCTGAATATTTCTCCATATATACTGTTAGAGAGAAGTTAGTAAGATGGTGGGAAAAGGTATAAACTCTTCTGTTATTTAAATGTAAGTTTTATGTGACCCCTGTCAGTTTCAAGGACATTTGAGGAACTAGTTCAGATAGAAATTGCTTTAAATTTAAAAAGATAACTGATTTTTGTAATCATTTTATCATATACCAGTGAGTAATCCTACAAAAGTCAGGCATAGAAATGAAAGAAATTAGTCCACTCTTACGAAGTCATTCTGACTTTCTGACAATGGTTACATAATCAAACAAAAGTTACAGGAGGGACTCGGTCAAAATACTTATGTTTAGAATCTAAGACTGGATTTCTAAAGGTTATTTCATTAATTCCAAACATTACTCAACCATAAATGGCACAAAACTAAACCCATGAGTACTTTTATTTTACTGTGTTTTAATGCCAATCTTTAATTTTCAATTTTGTTTCTTTTCCTTTATTGTGTCATTAACAACATCTACCATACTTGATGAATGCTGATTTTGAACTCTTGCCTTTTGCTTGGTTAGTTCTTGGGCATAATACTATATGGAATGAATTATGAACAAACACAAAGAAAGCACACACGTAAGTCAAAATGTTCCTTGGTTTATTTGTATGATTGCTTCTTTGCTTTTCTTTATGTTATGAACATCTGAAAATAATAACTTTGGTTATTATAATTAAGAAATTAGCATAAACACGGTGCAAGAGGGTGTGTGGCAAAATACTTAAAGAACCATGAGTTTAGGAAATCAACCCTCCCAATTATTAAACAATAGTGGTGAAAGGGAAATTTGTTTAACCTCTCCTTGTCTTAGTTTCCACAAAGAAAAAAGTTGAAGATAGAACAGAACAATTCTAAGTTGAAAAAGAGAGAGAGAGAAAAAAAAAAGAGAGAAAGAAATATAAAATATTTTTGAATGAGGATTGTTATATAGTAAGTTCTGACTAAACATTGCTTAATCGTATTAATAACCACATCTGTTCACTGAGATTTATTGAGATTCTGTTCTAGCATTAAGGAATAAGATTACTGGCAAAATGGATATGATGGAGGGGTATACGATAAAAATTAAAGAGAAACTTGGTAACTTCAAATGGTAAAAACTGCTATAGACAATATACCTATATGAAATTCAAATGAAACTAAAAGCAATATTATTTATGTGGGGTGCTCAAAGGACTTTTCTTAAAAATGTGTCATAGTAATAAGAATAGCAATCTGATAATATTAAGTATACTTATGACAATAATTTTTAAAATAATAAATTAACAAATATTAAATGCTTCTAAGTACTTTCCTTAGAAATTTATATATTGTTCTATTTATTATTAATGAAAGACTTATGAAGCAATCCATCATTATTCACATTTTATTAGGACATTAAGTAAATTGCCTGAGATCATATAACTGTTAAGTGCCAGATTTGGACATTTAAACATAGGCTTGAGAGTGAGAAAATATAAAAATAAATCACAGAATATACTAAATAGCTTTGAGAAAAACACTGTGATGTCAGCCTTCTAAGAAATTCAATTCCACAAAATTTTACCTACACCAAAGATCCAGTTCTGTGCTAGATACTTATGAGAACTATGAATGAATTTTAAGTCCATCCTACCCTTACTTGACTTGCTTGTGTTGATTTACTTTTATACTCTCATCTCCTACTTTTTCTCTACCATTTTCATAATCTCTTATATTTACTCACAACACACTAGTGGGGAATATCTTTCAGATTGCATTTCCATTTTTTTTTCTCCACAAGAGAGGAGTGTCTGACCTCCCTCTGTGACCAGGGGACAAATGAAACCAATTGACCACCAGAGAACTTATCTCCAATTTAAAGGCTCATTAGCAATGTGCCCTAAGCAAAGAAGGGGGAATGGCACCTCTTTAGTTATGTGCCTATTTTACACTAAGTGCTAAATTAGTTGTTTGAAAGTCTTTAATAATTTTCTTCCACTGCACTCAAAAAATATTGTAAATCAAAAGTAGATGAGTAGGAGCGCCTGTGTGGCTCAGTGGGTTAAAGCCTCTGCCTTCGGCTCAGGTCGTTATCCCAGGGTCCTAGGATGGAACCCCACATCAGGCTCTCTGTTCAGTGGGGACCCTGCTGCCTGCTCTCTCTCTCTGCCTGCCTCTCTGCCTACTTGTGATCTCTGTCTGTCAAATAAATAAATAAAATCTTTAAAAAAAAAAAAAAAGGTAGATGAGTGGTATGATTATCACCTCTAATGAATTCCTTCTGGAACCCATACAATACAGTGGGAACAGTACAGAACTTAATAAATGTTGTTCCTTACTGTGCTATTTTTGAGACAAGTGTGACTGGGAAAAATTTTTAAAAATGTATTAGGTAACTATTATGTATTAGGTTACTAAATGTATGAGGTAAATATTCCTTGACAGGTACCATGCTCAGTGCTAGAGATACAAGGTGAGGAAGAGACTCTAGCCCCTTCACCTCCAAATCCCCTCAACACCTCCAGGGAAAGGCACAGGTAAACTACATATAACACGATGCACAAAAGGTGTAATACAAATACAAAGAACTTGTAGCGTTGAGTCTACGCCTATTTTTTTTAACCATTCTATCACTGTTGCTGGCATTTGTAAGTCATGTGATAAGTAATTTTAAATAAATGAATTAGAAAATAAATCTCATTTTCAAGTCTCATCAGAATGAATGAATGAGTGATTAACTCTGCTTGAAGGAAACCTGATGATAAATCAGATTAAAAGTGAGTAAGATTTTCACAGGAAAATAAGGCATTTTAGGAAAACAGACAAGATGGGTAAATTTATGGAAGCCTGAGGCATGAGCCTGTTTCAAGCGTTAGGGAAAGAATTTTTATTCTTTTTGTTACAGACCATAAATCTTTAGCAAAAAATTATGGATTAAAGTTGGAAAAAAGAACGTTGGAAAAAATGGTAAAGAATCTTATACTCTAGGCTAAATAAATTTTATTTCATTATAGCTTAAAATGCATGTTATTTAAATTTATTTCCATCTTAAACCTCAAAATGAGAATAACTTGAAGTGCTTTGCCTACTTCATAAGTTGTTTAATAAGGATGTCAGTCTAAAAACAAGAAACCTCTTCAAGAGGCAAAGCATTTATTTGGAATCAAGGAAATTTAAGGCACACAGATTTAGAGAAAAAACCAAATAGGGTTTTGACTTTGAAAGGTGTACTCAAAGTTTTTACGGGCAAAAAAGAAGATTAGGTAAGTTCTTTTTAAGAAGAGTTTATTGATGCTGACAAACAGGGCTAGATTTATATGTCACTAATTGGTCAGAAAAAAATGGTCAGTAGGCTAAGTAAGGTTCAGTTTTATCAATCTTTTCAAACAGGATTTTCTTATTCTGCTGACTTCTTGGAAAGTTGGAGGTTTGTTCCAGTTCAAAGATTTAGGAAATGGGATGTGCAAGGTAGATCCTCTGAAATGGTTGATTTGGCTCAATTTCTTTTTAATTTTTTTAATTTTTTTTATAAACATGTATTTTTATCCCCAGGGGTACAGGTCTGTGAATCGCCAGGTTTACACACTTCACAGCATTCACCGAAGCACATACCCTCCCCAATGTCCATAATCCCAACCCCTTCTCCCAACCCCCCTCCCCCCAGCAACCCTCAGTTTGTTTTGTGAGATTAAGAGTCACTTATGGTTTGTCTGATTTGGCTCAATTTTAAAAAAGGTTCTACTTATGTCAGTTTTCACATTTTCCCATTTTGATCTTTTCCTGAAGACATCCTTGATCAATCATTTGAATTGGGTTTTCTCATTTTTGTTTTCAATCTCTGATTGTCAGGAAGATTCTTTAATCCCTCTTTGCCAGAAAGTCTCAATCCTGGTGTGTCACATCCTATTTTTGAGGGAAAGTAGTATAATTGGGAGCCTTTCTGCCACATCTGAACAACAAAAGCACCAAACTGGAGGAAAGCTTGTGGCCACCTCCTATGAAATAAACAACGGTTGCTAAAGTTCCTTTAATTGACTAAATAAGTATTACAAATCAGTTCAAAACATTGGATTACCATTACTCCATGGAATTTTTACACTACTGTAAAAACAATAGAAACAGAGTCTTATAATAATAACTATCTCTAGAATCACAAGCAAAATGTTAACTCCCAAGTTGTAGAATAGTTCTAAACTATGAGATTATACCTAAGGGTTTTCAACTACCTAAGTCAAAAGACTTGTAACCAGTGGTTTTGTTCTTTTAGTTTTATATCATGTTTCAAGCAATCTTAAAGAATTTATCCAAGTACAGTAGTTGGTATTAGCAATGGTACAGAAGCCATCTTGCTTTAGTCAAGAGCAACTCTGTTATCCAAAACAAGTGGAGAGAGAGAATTTAAAGATTATTTTGGGGCAGCTATTGCCTTAGCAGTAAGTAGATTCGGCAGTTTATACTAAACTTTTAGATACATTTCAGATCATAGATTCATTCAAGCCACCATGAAAAAAAGATTCCCCCAAAATGTTATTCTTTCATTGTTAGAGATACCATCTGAAAATCTTCATTTTATTCTCTGATGTAGATTTAAGAGTGATGTCCAAAGCTAAATCTCTGATTAGGTAATGAAATAGACATGACCAATTATTCAACTGTGCATAAACTCCAAGTTCCTTTGAAATTAAACAATGTGTACTCCATATATTTTTCCATCATATACAAGTAAAAATATGTCCTAAGGAGGCACAGATCATGGAATTATCATAACGAGATTGACTGAACCAAGGATCTGAATGATGCAAGCAATTAAGATAGCTATATGCAGGTGGAGTGAAGTTATATCGGGACAAAGAAGTAAAGGTTGCAGAGGGAAAACTTGGAATCTGGGATATATGACAAGCTTAACGTTCCATTTGTACAAATGTTATCTCTTAAATCTCTAGAGGTTTGAATTGATAGGCTAGAAGTTCAGAATGTATCCAGGTAGATTTTACATGATGTTTTACATAATTAGCACAATAATTTAGGGGAGGAATGAGAGAGATTGGTGGTAATTAAATGTATGGGAGGATCTCTAGGTTCATGTATTGAGCGAGGCTCCTGATGACAAACCCAATAATTAGCCAAATTTCCTTCATATGGAAGGAAATTGGATATGAGGACAAGGGAGTTATCCTTCCAGGCAGACTGAGAAGGAAAAGTAAAGATAGCCACTAGAGCAGGTATTCCACTTCTTACATTAAGATAAAAATAGTCTTCCTTTGCAAGATAGAAAGGAACTGCTCAAAAATAAATACAAAGAATGTAAGTTCAATAGCTAACACTGTAATTACAATGTTTTCTGTAAAGGCAGGATCCTTATGGTACATTTCAAATCCAAAGATTAATAAGGTGAACCTTTTTTAGGAGGCAATTAACAGAAGAAGGGCAAGCAGGGGGAATAATATCCCGAAGATTATAGGAATTTTCATTGAAATACTCTAAGTCCCAGAGCCACTGACTAATTTTGTTGGAAGGAGTTACAGGGAGTCTAGTATACAACTTATAAGTAAGAGAATACTGATAGTATGAGCAAGAACCTTGGTATACAGGCCTGGCCCAGAATCTCCAGAAAGCTGTCGAGGTCATATGTCATCTGTTTCAATTACTGGTGAGCTTTAATTTTAATTCTCCCTTTGATTCAGTAGTCCAGCAGGGAGTAGGGACTTTCTTTAAATGAGAAACATGAATCCAAGAATCAATACCTTTTAGTTTGCAGCACAAGGGTTAGTTAAGAGTACCTGATTTGGTCCTTTCCATATAAATTGTAAGGAATCCTTTCGGAGATGTCGCTTCCAATAAACAAAAGGAACTGGTCGTGGGTTGTGTTTTATTTGTCTCCCAGGAGTGTGATGTGAAAAGATTGTTCTCCAGGGCATGATTTTTGTCTGGGGCCTTAATCAGTCCCTTGCAAAAGTGGAGAATATCTCCTTTAATTAATTGAACATCAAATGCAGCCAGGGCTAGATTCATAGGTCTCCCAGTTACAAGCTCCAGGGGAAAGAGCTTATGTTTTTGGAAGGGAGCAGCTCTTAAATTCTATAGGACTATAGGAACTGCTTTAGGCCAAGTCAATTTTAATGTTTCCATAAATTTAGCCAATTGTGTTTTAATGATGCCATTTGTCCTTTCCACCAATCCATAGGACTGAGGGTGGTAGGTACAATGGAAATGCTGTAATATAAGCCAAAGAAAGTACATTTGCTTCACGACGTGGCCAGTAAAGTGTGTTCTTCTGTCACCATGCAATTCCAAGGGTATGCCCCAACCAGGTATTATCTTTAGTAACAACACTTTTGCAACAGCTGAGGCAGTTGCACACCAGCAAGGAAATGCCTCAACCCAATGAGAAAACATACAGCTCACAACAAAGACTTAGTTGCAACCATGACAAGGTGGCACTTGGATAAATCCATTTGCTGGATCTCAAAAGGCCGACTAGGTAAATCAAAATGTCTGAGAGCTGTCTGAATCATTTTCCCTGGGTGAAATTTTGGACAAATAGTGCAGGTTAACAGTGCTTCCTTAGCAGCCTTAGAAACATTTCCCACCAGTATTGCTTCAAAAAGCTTATAGTTTGTCAGTTGCCCAGTGAGTCATTTGATGGGTTATTTCAAGTAGTTGTTTTGATGTGTGTGTGTGTGTGTGTGTGTTTCAGAGATTCTGGGAATATTGGTTTGTTACTTGGGCTGTACAATGAATTTGTTAAGGAACTGAAAATGCAATTGTCAGTCCAATAAAGTTTTTCTCTGTGTGGTACACTGGACCAGGTATCGTTTGCAGTAAGGTTCAAATCTTCTGAAAAAATAGTATTTGCTATGAAGTTATTAACTTCAGTGGAACTTAAGGCAGGCTCTTTTTGCTGCTTGATCATCTCAATTATTTCCTATAGCCTAATCTGATTCTAATTTTGAATACCCAGAGAACTTGATAAGGGGGGGATTCCATTGAATCTAAAATTTCAATGACAAATGCTATATTTTTAATTTCATATCCTCCAGAGATTAAGAACCCTGTTTCCAAGAAAAACCAAAATCATGAACAACAAAGGCATAGTGACTGTTTTTCCTTTTGCTGAAACATAAAACCGCTACATAGTAGAATAGAATTCTGCCTGTTGTGCCAAAGTAGCCATTGGTAAAGGAGCTGCTTCCGTTATTTGGAAGGGAGTGGTAATAATGCAACCATCCAGCACAGTTATTTCCTTTCATTATCCCTTAGAAAAGAACCATCAGTAAACCAAGAGTTCACCTGAATAGCAGAGTTTTCTGAAAGTCATCTCTAGGTGTTAGCTGTTGGTCAGTCAAGGTTAGACAGTCATGGTGTGTCTAGTCAACAGGCAAAGGGAGAAGAGTTTAAGGGAGACTTCTTGGTGGGACTGGGTCCAAACACTATGGGTTGCAGAGGAGAGCCAGGGACCTTGTCTGAGGCTCCTCTCCTCCTCTCTCTAGCATGCCAGGCGGGGTGGAGCCAGGCAGTGGCAAAGGTTTTCCGCCCTTCCCTCGGAGGTCACCTGGGACCCACGAGGTAGGTGCCCTGACTACTGCACAGAAGTCCCCAGTGCCTGAGATAGGAAGTGCAAACAGGGCGGTGAGTGAGCAGTGAGCCACCAGAGCGGCCCCAGTGCCGGCCTCCTACATGCAGGAGGCAAGAGGTTTTGTGGAGGAGGTGACAACTGTAATCTAAATAAGTAAATAAATAAATGGATGAATGAGTAAATGAAGCGAGATTTAATGTACAGAGAAGTTAAAGTTAGAAGAGGTGAGTCAGCTTGCAGGAAGATGTCGAGTGTAATGGGAATTTAATCAAGCTTCTGTTCAAGAAGCAAATGGTTAAAAGAGAGCCCACCACTGTCTCTTGTGTTGATTTGGTAAAAGCTGCTGTGGCTGAAGTAGCTCTCATGCAAAGAGAAAGTCCATAGACTACTGGGTCTAATAATGCTGGCCGTGACAGCAAAGAGGTCTATCCTAACCTCTCTATTTTTGAGTATGGACAACCAAGGTATTTCCTTCTTTCTTGGTATAAAAAGGAAAAATTAAGGCTGTTAATAAGGGACCCCAATGCAGGAGGGCTGAGGAGTCCTTTTAATTGGGCAAAAGTCATGAGACTATTTCCTCCCTTTATATAGTATCTAATTAGTCAGATTTTAGTTAAGAGTTGCACAGCTAGAGACAGTTTTGATATCTAGTTCCTACAGTATCCTACAAGGCTTAAAAATTCTTAAAAGTGTCCCTTGGCTTTGGCTGTGGGAAGCTTAGAATGCCTGGAGTCTGCTGGAGTTTAAAGAGGAGACCTCAGTAAGTGATTAAATGTACCAAATATTTAGCTTGAGTCGAATGAACTGAATTTTTTCTTTGAGACTTTGTCACGGCCATCACCTTTATTTGCTAACAGTTTAAGAAGGTGGATACATCCTTCACTACAAGTGGAGAAAAAGAAAAGATCAACATAATGTATAAGGGTTTTTTTTTTGTTTTGTTTTTGTTTTTGTGGGAAAATACCATCTGCCAAATCTTCATGGAGGCTTGTGAAAAAAAAATAAGAAAGACTATCTAGTTTAGTGGCATCACACTCCAATCACATTATTGTGATTGTGATGAAAGCAAATAAAAATTGGCTTTTGGGGATCCACAGGGATACTATATAGGCACTACAAAAATCAATTATAGTGAAAAACTTACTCTTTGTAGGAATGGAAGTTGGAAAGTGTGAAGGTTATGGAGAACTTGGTGTCAGGAAGTGAAAGTGTTATTGATATCTTTGTGGTCCTGGACAAACCTCTACCCTTGTCCATGAAGTTTCTTCGCAGAAAGGATGAGTGTACTACAAGGACTGATACAAGAGACTGTAAGGTTTTGAGCCTTGCATTCCTCTATGATTGGTTCTATTCCTGCAATAGCTTCAAGATTTAAAGGGTATGGCCTGATATTAGGACAGGGTTTGCTTGGATCAACTTGAATCTTTACTGGGGAAGCTGAATGGATCTGCCTGGTATCTGTTGTGGTTTTTGCCCTAAGTCCTTTAGGGACTTTTTCTAAGAGATTTAAGTTCTCAGTGTCCTTATTTGCTGATTTAAGTGGAAAGACTGTTAGGGGTATTGAATGGTTTCCAATGCTGCCAGTTGAAGGAAAGGTTGAACTGATTTTAAGAATTATTTCACTTTTTTGGGAAAAAGAGGTAGCAGTGTGCTATTTTTCTAAGAAGTCTCCTTCAAAGTAGATGGACAGGCACTGAGTGGACTAGTAAAAAGGAATGCCTGTCCTGAAGAGGGCCTAACTGAAAAGAAAAGGAAAGAGACTTAGAAGATGTGAAGGGTTTATTAGAAATTCCCACCAATGGAATTTTTTCAGTTCTCCTATTAAGGGATTGTTTGAGGATGAATTCAGAGGAGTTGTGACAGTGTCTGTTAAAATTGTAAGAACCTCACTTCCAGTCATTACAGAAGTTTCACCGAGATGATTAAGGGGTGAAATCAGAAAGACCTCTTATTTTCTGGGAGCAGAGGGGTTGAGGGCTTTGTGTTAGAGGATTGCCTTTAGCGTTTCTGTTTAAGGCAATCCTTTTTCCAGTGTCTAGATTTTTTACAAACATGACAAATATTTGTAGGAGAAGCTATTGGTCTACTTTTTGATTTCCATGGACAATGAGAGGAGGCAGACATCTGTTAGAGTTGTAAATTTAGATTTTATTTGACTTTTGTTAGCTAGTGTCCTCAAGGGTTCTAGCTAATTGATTGGCTGGGCTGACTTGATCAGGGTAAACATTGTCTCCCATTTCATCCCAGTTTTTTTGTTTGTTTGTTTTGTTTTGTTTTTTACCAGTAGAGAGAATTCACAACAGAAGCCATTTGCAAACATGGAATTGAAGGCCATCTGGGTGGAATCAACATCTAAAGGAAGGCCCGAGTTTTCCTTAAAAACAATTTAAAACTTATTATAGCAGTCAAAACTGGTTTATCAAGCTTTTGAGTATTTGTTTGGATTTTATTCCAGTCAATGACTTTAGAGAAGACACGGGGAATGGCTTCTTGTAAAGTTTTAGCAATCCACCCAACAAGTACCCTGTCCTTTGGTAAGATCATTGGAGATGATCTAATGGCATTCAGCTTCAGCATCCACTATTGAGCGTGACCCTTTCCAACAAATAGATGGACCAACATTTAAAGATCAGATAAACCAGAATGATAGGTTTGGATGAAAATATTAAATTTATCAGCAAACTGATGAAGATCTTCAGAAACTCTTGAAAACTCCTTAGAAATAGCTCTCAACTCAGCCTTCATCTAGGGAGCATACAAAATGTTCATGACTGTAAGTTTCAGATCTAACCTTGAAAAGGTATATTGGAAAAGGACAATGTGAAGATGATGAAATAGAAGGATTTAGAGAGACCTTGGGATCTTGGGGGTAAAGAGGGAGTTTGGCCATAGAGGGACAAAAAGAAGTAGAAGAGGGAGAGGGAGAGCAACCTGAGGCACCAGAAGGAGGTGAAGAGAATAATTTTTTTTAAGACCTTATGATTCTTTTCTAATTCAGATTTTTTCTCTATTAATTTGGAAACAGTATTCTGAAAAGAGGCAATCAGTCTTGAGTTCATTTTAAAGTTTCCAAATGCCAATTAAGCATCCCATTTGAATTTCTCTGGTTTTAAATCCATGGTTCTTAAGTCTAATTCTGTGAGTTCCAAGGAGCCACAAAGTGTCCACTGTAACTGCTAATTATCTTTGGAATTTTAGGTTCACTGAGATAAATATTTATAAGAAGAAGGATCAAAGTTCTTAAACATAAAACCAGCTGAAGTTGCTGAAGAAAGAACCTCTTGAAGAAACTTAGAATAAGAAACCAATTCAAGAGGTTGGCACTTATTTGGGATCAAGGAATTGCTATTTGGGGTACACAGATTTAGATAGAAGCCCAAACAGTGTCCTCCTTACAGGAGGTGGACTCAGGGGTTTTATGGACATAAAAGAAGATCAAATAAGTTGTTTTTAAAAAGAGTTTATTGTTCTGATAAGTAGGGTTAGATTTATACATCATGTACATCACTACTGGTCAGGCAAAGTGGTCACTAAGAAAAAGTTCATTTTTGTCAGTCTTTTCAAATGGGATTTTCTCATTCTTGCTGACTTCTTAGAATGTTGAAACGTGGCCCAGTGCAAAGGTTTAGGAAATAGGACATGCAAGGCAGTTCCTCTGAAATACCTACTCCAATTCTGTTTTCATTTATTATTATTATTTTTTTTTATTTTATTTGAGACAGAGAGAAAGTGAAAGAGAGAGCACAAGCAGGGTGAAGGGCAGAGCACTAAGCAGGCCCTTCACTGAGCAGGGAGCCTGATGTAGGATTTGATCCCAGGACTCCAGGATCATGACTTGAGCTGAAGGCAGACACTTAACCCACTTAGCCACCCAGGAGCCCTTCAGCTCTGTTTATAAAATGGCTGAAATAGGGGTGCCTGTGTCACTCAGTGTGTTAATCATCTGCCTTTGGCTCAGGTCATGATCTCATGGTTTTGGGATTGAGCCTCACATCAGCAGGGAGCTCAGCAGGGAGCCTGCTTCCCCTTCTCTCTCTGCCTGCCTCTCTGACTACTTGTGATATCTCTTTCTGTGTGAAATAAATAAATAAAATCTTAAACAAAAAATCTGTGCCCCCAAAATAAATAGATAGATAGATAGATAGATAGATGATAATAAAATGGTTGAAATATGGAAACATCCCAAATGTGTGTTGACTAATGAATGGATAAATATTCCAATATATATTGGAATATAATTCAGCTACCAAAAAGAGTGAAATCTTCCCATTTGCAACAGCATGAATGGATTTAGAATTTCATATGCTAAATGAAATAAGTCAGTAAGAGAAAGACAAATACCATATGATTTCACTTATATGTGGAATTTAAGAAACAAAACAGATGAACATATAGGAAGGGGAAAAAAGAAAGAGGCAAATCAGAAAACAGACTTAACTAAAGAGAACAAACTGAAGGTTACTAGAGAGGAGGTAAGTGAGGGGATGGGCTAAATGGGTGATTGGGATTAAGGAGGGCACTTGTGATGGGCACTGGGAGTTTTATTTAAGTGATGAATCACTAAATTTTATACCAGAAATTTTAAAAAATAAAAATAAAAATAAAAATGGCTCTTCTTATTTCATTTTTCATAAGCAAAGTTGTATAATTAATTTAAATATACTTAAGAAATATTATTTAAATATGAGGACTTATTAATAAGTTATATAACAGAATTAGAGAATAAAATTACTGGGCACTTAAATATACAAATAAAGGACAAATATCGGATGGGGCATAGCATGGGAGATTTATTGTATTATCCTATTATTATTTGACAAAATGTTTTATATCTATATTTTTATGATCATCCCCTACCCCATCATTGCTGTTTTTAAGTATTCCTCCATCATTTTTGCATAACATATTACATGTTAATATAATTAGAAGAAAGGACAATATAATGTGTTGCTCCCAATAGTGTACTTTGTCAAAGTTTAATTTATTTAATATTTTTGATTATTCTAATTTCTAATTAATGGTGTGTTAATAGTTTTGAGTGAATCCCTTAAGTTCTTGGTGTCATGGGTTCCTATTCATGTTATGTAAAACATTGGACAGAGAGATACTCTCTGTAGGTAAAAAAAGGGGAAAACTAAATATTTTCAAGTGGAACTCACAGTATAAAAAGTTAATGAAATTGATTTTGAATCCCAATCATTTTTATGGTCCTTAGTTGTATAAATTAGATTAAACATTCAAAGAAAAAAAGCCCATTGATATCATCTTATTCCCTGTGGAGCAGATGTCCTTGTCATACAAAAACATTAATACTAAATAGCAAGACTGTGAAATGTGTCTACATTAACATCACGGTTTTAGAATATTTCTCATGTTATGTAATATATTTTACTATGCCAAGCCTTATAGTATAGTGTTTATGTGTACATGTTTCATTCAGACACAACTGGATTTAACATCTGGCCATGTTGTTTACTGTCTGAGTGAGTTAAAGTCTGTCAGTTTACCTTATCCAAGTCATATATCCCCTTTCAGCAATGTTCAGGTAACAATGTCTACACAAAGGTTATTGTATATTAAATAACATATGTATAGGACTAAATTTTATGATACATAGTAAGTCTTGGTTGTTAAAACACTCTAGTGTCTAAAAGATGCTATAATATTGAAGATTTTCCAAAAAATATTTAATGATAACCATCTCTAAGATGTAATTTTTATTGAAGTCTTTTAGAACTTTAGATAGTGTTATATATTCCCTACACCCATCCCAATGAAAGGTTAAAAAAATATATATATAATATATATATATATGAAAGGTTAAATATATATATATATATAAAATATGTATATATAAAATTGTATGTATATCTTAAAGATTTTATTTATTTATTTATTTATTTGAGAAAGTAAAAACTTCTCAATATTATATGACCAAGGAACTTTCTTCCTTATTCTACTTTATTTTTTCATTTATTTTTTTATTAACAAGCAGTGTATTATTAGCCCCAGGGATACAGACCAGTGAACTGTCAGGCTTACACACTTCACAGCACTCACCATAGCACATACCGTCCCCAATGTCCATAACCCCACCACCCTCTCCCTACTCCCGCCCAGCAACCCTCAGTTTGTTTTGTGAGATTAAGAGTCTCTTATGGTTTTTCTCCCTCCCTATACCACCTTGTTTCTTTTTTTTTCCTTCCCAAACCCCAAATACCCCACTTTGCCACTCAAATTCCTCATATCAGTGAGATCATATATAATTTATATATAATATAATTTTCTTTCTCTGATTGACTTACTTTGCTCAGCATAATACCCTCTAGTTCCATCCACATCATTGCAAATGGCAAGATTTCATTTCTTTTGATGGCTGCACAATATTCCATTGTGTATATTATATATATACACACACACACACACACACACACACACATATATATATATGTATATATATATTTATATATCTCACTTCTTTATCCATTCATCTGTTGATGGGCATTTAGGTTCTTTCCATAGTTTGGCTATTGTGGACATTGCTGCTATAAACATTCAGGTGCATTCTTCAAATCACTATATTTGTGTCTTTAGGGTAAATACCCAATAGTGTGGTTGCTGGGTCATGGGTTACCTCTATTTTCAACATTATGAGGAACTTCCATGCTGTTCTCCAGAGTGGCTGCAGCAGCTTGTATTTCCACCAATAGTGTAGGAGGATTCCCCTTTCTCCACATCCTCACCAGCATCTGTCATTTCCTAACTTCTTAATTTTAGCCATTCTGGCTGGTGTGAGGTGGTATTTCATTGTGGTTTTGATTTGTATTTCCCTGATGCTGAGTGATGTGGAGCACTTTTTCATGTGTCCGTTGGCCATCTGGATGTTTTTTTTTTGCAGAAATGTTTGTACATATCCTCTAGCCATTTCTTGACTGGACTTTTGTTCTTTGGTTATTGAGTTTGATAAGTTCTTTATAGCTTTTGGATACTAGCCCTTTATCTGATATGCCATTTGCAAATATCTTCTCTCATTCTATCAGGTGTCTTTAGGTTTTGTTAACTGTTTCCTTTGTTGTGAAAAAGCTTTTGATCTTGATAAAGTCCCAATAGTTCATTTTTGCCCTTGCTTCCCTTGCCTTTGGCAATATTCCTAGAAAGAAGTTGCTGTGGCTGAGGTCGAAGAGGTTGCTGCTTGTATTCTCCTCAAGGATATTGATGGATTCCTGTCTCACATTGAGGTCTTTCATCAATTTTGAGTCGATTTTTGTGTGTGGTGTAAGAAAATGGTCCAGTTTCATTTTTCTGCATGTGACTGTCCAATTTTCCCAACACATTTGTTGAAGATACTGTCTTTTTTCCATTGGACATTCTTTCCTGCTTTGTCAAAGACTAGGTGACCATAGATTGAGGGTCTATTGCTGGGCTTTCTATTCAGTTCCATTGATCTATGTGTCTGTTTTTGTGCCAGTACCATACTGTCTTGATGATGACAGCTTTGTAATAGAGCTTGAAGTCTGGAATTGTGATGCCACCAACTTTGGATTTCTTTTTCAACATTCCTCTGGCTATTTGAGGTCTTTTCTGGTTCCATATAATTTTTAGGATTATTTGTTCCATTTCCTTGAAAAAAAAATGATGGTATTTGATAGGGATTACATTAAACATGTAGATTGCTTTAGGTAGCATAGACATTTTCACAATATCTGTTCTTCCAATCCAGGAGCATGGAACATTTTTCCATTTCTTTGTGTCTTCCTCAATTTCTTTCATGAGTACCTTATAGTTTTCTGAGTATAGATTCTTTGCCTCTTTGATTAGGCTTGTTCCTAGATATCTTATGGTTTTGGGTGCAATTGTAAATGGGATAGACTCCTTAATTTCTCTTTGTTCTGTCTTGCTGTTGGTGTATAGAAATGCAACTAATTTCTGAGCACTGATTTTATATTCTGACACTTTACTGAATTCTTGTACAAATTCTAGCAGATTTGGAGTGGAGTCTTTTGAGCTTTCCACATATAGTATTATACCATCTGCAAAGAGTGATAGTTTGACTTCTACTTTGCCAGTTTAGATTCCTTTATTTTATTTTTGTTGTCTATTTGCTGAGGGTAGGACTTCTAGTACTACGTTGAATAGCAGTGGTGATAATGGCCATCCCTGCCATGTTC
The DNA here is from genome assembly GCF_022355385.1 of Mustela nigripes. Lineage (NCBI taxonomy): Eukaryota > Metazoa > Chordata > Mammalia > Carnivora > Mustelidae > Mustela > Mustela nigripes. The sequence continues at coordinate 40,461,630 of NC_081561.1, read as the reverse complement.
CTGACCTTAGCAGAAAAGCTCTCAGTTTTTCTCCACTGAGGATGATATTTGCTATGGGTTTTTTGTTTTGTTTTGTTTTTATTTTTTTATTTTTTTTTTTAATAAATGGCTTTGATGATATTGGATATGTACTCTCTATCCCTACACTTTTGAGAATGATATTTGTTGTGGGTTTTTTTTTTTTTTAATGGCTTTGATGATGTTGAGGTATGTAGTCTATCCCTACACTTTGAAGAGTTTTGATAGAGAAAGGATGCTATATTTTGTCAAATGCTTTTTCAGCATCTATTGAGAGTATCATATGGTTCCTGTTCTTTCTTTTATTAATGTATTGTATCACATTGATTTGCAGATGTTGACCCAAACTTGCAGCTCTGGAATAAATCCCACTTGGTCATGGTGAATAATTCTTTTAAAGTGCTGTTTGATCCTATTGGCTAGTATTTTGGTGAGAATTTTCACATCTGTGTTCATCAAGGATATTGGTCTGTAATTCTCTTTTTTGATGGGGTCTTTGTCTGATTTTGGGATAAAGGTAATGCTGACCTTATAAAATGAGTTTGGAAGTTTTCTTTTCATTTTATTTTTTGGAACAGTTTCAGGAGTATAAGAATTAATTCTTCTTTAAATATTTGGTTGACTTCCCCTGGAAAGTTGACTGGCTCTGGACTCTAGTTTGTTGGGAGATTTTTGATAACTGTTTCAATCTCTTTACTGGTTACTCCTCCTCCTCCTCTTCCTCCTCCTGAACCTCTGTTCAGGTTTTCTATTTATTCCTGGTTCAGTTGTGGTAGTTTATATTTCTCTAGGGATGCATCCATTTCTTTCAGATTGTCAAATTTGCTCACATATAGTTGCTCATAATATGTTCATATAATTGTATTTCTTTGGTGTTGGTTGTGATCTCCCTATTTTATTCATGATTTTATTTATTTGGGTCCCTTATCTTTTCCTTTTGATAAGTCTGGCCAGAGGTTTATCAATCTTATTAATTCTTTCAAAGAACCAACTCCTACTTTCTTTAATTTGTTCTACTGGGTTTTTTTGTTTGTTGTTTGTTTTTTTGTTTGTTTGTCTCTATTTCATTGATTTGTGCTCTGCTCTTTATGATTTCTGTTCTCCTGCTGAGTTAGGCTTTCTTTGTTGTTCTTTCTCAGCTACTTTAGGTGTAGGGTTAGGTTGTGTACTTGAGACCTTTCTTGTTTCTTGAGAAAGGCTTGTATCACTATATATTTTCCTCTCAGGACTGCCTTGGCTGTGTCCCACAGATTTTGAACAGTTGTGTTTTCATTATCATTTGTTTCCATTATTTTTTTCAATTCTTTTTTAATTTCCTGGTTGACCCATTCATTCTTTAGTAGGATGCTCTTTAGCCTCCATGTATTTGGGTTCTTTCCAACTTTCCTCTTGTGATTGAGTTCTAGCTTGAGAAGATTGTGGTCTTAAAATATACAGGGAATGATCCCAATCTTTTGGTACCAGTTGAGACCTGATTTGTGACCCGGGATGTGATTTATTCTGTAGAATGTTCCATGTGCAGGAGAGAAGAATGTGTATTCTTGTTGCTTTGGGATGGAATGTTCTGAATATATCTGTGATGTCCATCTGGTCCAGTGTGTCATTTAAAGCCTTTATTTCTTCATGATCTTTTGCTTGGATGATCTGTCCATTTCAGTGAGGGGACTGTTAATGTTTCCTACTATTATTGTATTATTGTCAATTAGTTTCTTTGATTTTGTTATTAAGTGGTTTATATAGCTGGCTTCTCCCATGTAAGGGGCATAGATATTTAAAATTTTTATATCTCCTTGTTTGACAGACCCTTTGGATATGATATACTGTCCTTCCTCATCTCTTATTATTGTCTTTGGCTTAAAATCTAATTGATCTGATATAAGGATTCCTACCCCAGCTTTCCTTTGATGCCCATTAGCAAGTAAATTGGTTTTCACCCCCTCCCTTTAAATCTGGAGGTGTCTTTGGGTCTAAAATGAGTTTCTTATAGACAACATATTGATGGGTTTTGGTTTTTTATCCATTCTGATACTCTGTGTCTTTTGATTGGGGCTTTTGGCCCATTTAAATTCAGGGTCACTATTGAAAGATATGAATTTAGTGCCATTGTATTGCCCATAAAGTGTCTGTTACTGTATATTGTTTCTGTTCCTTTCTGGTCTACTACTTTTAGGCTCTCTCTTTGTTTAGAGGACCCTTTTCAGTATTTCATGTAGGGCTTGTTTGGTATTTACAAATTCTTTTAGTTTTTGTTCTTCCTGGGAGCTTTTTATCTCTTGTATTTTTAATGATAGCCTACCTGGATATAGTATTCTTGGCTGCATGTTTTTCTCATTTAGTGCTCTGAATATATTATGTCAATTTTTTCTGGCCTGCAGGTTTCTGATTCTGATACCAATCTAATATATTTACCATTGTATGTTTCAGTCTTCTTGTCCTGAGCTGCTTTCAGGATTTTCTCTTTGTCACTAAGACTTGTAAGTTTTACTATTAGATGACGAGGTCTGGACCTATTTTTTACTGATTTTGAGGAGGATTCTGTGCCTCCTGGATTTTGATGCTTATTCCCTTTGCCATATTAGGAAAATTCTCTACAATAATTCTCTCCAGTATACCTTCTGCCTCCCCCTTCTTCTGGAATCCCAATTATTTTAATATTGTTTCATCTTATGGTATCACTTATCTCTCAAATTCTCCCCTCGTGGTCCAGGCATTTGTTTCTCCTTTGCTCAGCTTCTTTATTCTCCCTCATTTGGTCTGCTATATTACTAATTCTCTCTTCTGCCTCATTTATCCTAGAAGTAAGAGCCTCCATTTTTTTATTGCACCTCATTAATAGCTTTTTTTAATTTCAGCTTGGTTAGATTTTAGTTCCTTCGTTTTTTCAGAAAGGGCTTTTATTTTACCAGACAGGGTTTCTCTAATATCTTCCATGCCTTTTTCAAGCCCAGCTAGCACCTTGAGAATCATCATTCTGAACTCTAGATCTGACATATTGTCAATGTCCATATTGATTAGGTTACTCGCCTTCAGTACTGCCTCTTCTTTTTTGTTTTGTTTTGTGGTGAGTTTTTCTGCCTTGTCATTTTATCCAGATAAGAATATATGAACAAGAGAATAAAATACTAAAAGAGTGACAAAGACCCTAGAAAAATGTATGCCAACCAAATCAGAAGAGACCCCAAAACAGGGGGAAAAGTTTATTTATTTGTTTATTTTTAATAATTAAACATATGTATTAGACTGGTGAATAGAACAGAGCCACCCACTTGATTTGGGGTGTATTTTGGACTCTTAGAAGAAACTATATCCTAAAATTTTAAAGAAAGAAAAACGTGTGTATATATATATAACTGTAAAGATGCAAATTAAAAAAAAAATCTAAAAAACGAACTGATAAGATAAGTTGGTTGGAAAATGAAAGAAAAAGAAATTGGAGAGAATTTGCTCAGGCTGAGGCTAGAACAATGCCCTGTACTAGATTTAGGATATATTTTGATCTATTAGAAGACATTGTATCTCAAAAAATTTTTAGAAGAAAAAACCTTATATGTATACAAAAATAAATAAATAAATAAATAAATAAATAAATAAATAGAGTTAGATACAATGAGGGATACAATATGACTATAACAATGCAGGTTTAAAAAAATTTTAGAAGGGTATTGTTAAATAAACTAGTTAAACGTGTTCAAAGTGGAAAGAGGAAAAGTTAAAAAAAATAGAATAAGAAAAACAAAATAAAAAAAATTTCTTTAACTTTGCAAGACTAAATAATCATGGGGAGAAAACCATCAATTCCATGCTTTGTTTTCCCTTCCTCTGTAATTCTGCTGTTCTCCTTGACCAGTGAGCTTGGACTTGGCTAGATGTTCTTACTGATCTTCTGGGGGATGTGCCTGTTGTAGTGATTCTCAAATGTCTTTATCCCAGGGAAACTGTGCCACCCTTGCCAGGGGCCAGGCTAAGTAAACTGCTTGGGCTCACTCTTGGAAGCTTTTGTTCCCTGAATACTTCCCATAGAGCTCTGGAGGACAGGAATGAAAATAGCGACCTCCCAATCTCTCACCAGAGGGAGCCAAGAGCTCAGGGCCCCATTCCTCAGTGCACCCTCAGAGAAAAGCAGTCAATCACTCCTGTTTCCCTGGTCTCCAGCTGCCCTCTGAGCTCACCAGCCTGTGACTAAGCATTTCCATCTCTGGCACACAGCCCCATTTGGAGTTTCCAAACATAGCAGATTCCTGCCATTCTGCTCTTCTGGCAGATAAAGGTGGAACTTCTTGGATCTGCCACTTGTAGTGTCCCTTTCAGAAAGTGGTCGAATTTCTGTTTCTGTAATTGCTGCTCTTCTTCTCTTTGATCTCCTGTTAGGTTTGTAGGTGTTTGAAATGGTTTGATAACTATCTAACTGGATTCCTGTGACCTGATGTCATCTCAGTCTGCTACTCTCTGCCATCTTGACTTCTCCCTCCATTATTCTCCTTTTGTGTGTGGGTGCGTGGTAGTAGTTATAACTATAATCATATTATGGAAAGGCTAAAACCACACTTAATTGTCTTGCTCCCCTACTCAAACCCTGCAAAGTTTTTTCATCACACCAGAGTAAAAATCAGTTTCTCCATGTTTTACAAAGAACTACATGATTAAGCTCCTGATCTTCTTTCTTTCTTCATTTTCTGATTTTCCTCAGGTTCATTCCACTTAAACCACACAGAGTGCTTCTGCTCCAAGAATTTTCCCTTATTGTCATCAATATGTGAAATAGTTTTTTTCTCAAATAGTTGCAACTTTATTCAGTTGTCTCCTCAAAATTCGCTCCACCATTCTATCCATAATGGCACTCCTGTGAAACTATCTTGTTCCTACTTCCTTTATATTTTTTTCTAATATTCATCACATACGACCTGAAAATTATACCCAATATTTATATCATCAATTTCTGTGTCACACCCAAATCAGAAAATAATCACTTAGGGCTCTCTTGTTTATTTCTATTATCCATCAGTATGTAAAATATGATCAACATATAGTAAAACTCAAATATTTCTGAAATATTTAGCACACAGCTTACCAGAATTTGGAACTTAAAAGTTACACCTAAAACAAATAAATATACTAATTTTAAAAAGATTTTATTTATTTATTCATGAGAGAATGAGAAGCAGAAGTTGAGGGAGAAGCAGGCTCCCTCCTGAGCAGAGAGCTAGAGGCAGGACTTTATTCCAAGACTCTGGGATCATGACCAAAGGCAGACACTTAACTGACTGAGCCACCCATGCATCCATAAATACAGTATAAATTAATTTAAATAAAATCAGTTTTGAGTTATCTATATTTTATGTTATCTATAAATTAGGTGTGATTAAGTTAGTTCTTCTAATATTGATTTTGAAGTAACAAAAATCTTTTTGTAACACATCTGATGAGAAAGATGAAACTTACAAAAGATGGGGAAATTATATCTTGACTTATTCCTAAAATAATGAATAGAAAGAAAAAAAATATTGTAAAGAATACTAAAGACACTATACACAAATGCTTTTGTTTAAAGTGTTCAAAGACTCTTTTTGGTTCTAATTAGTGGAAATTAAATTTGAATTATTTGTGTTCGCATCTCTTCTCTTATTGACAGTAGTTATTTTGGTAATACAGCATACAATTACTCAACTCTAAATTGCTTTTTTTTTTTTTCTTTCCCCATCCCAGGTAACTCAGGATTATTAGGAAAAGCAGGGTTATAAAACATAACATACTTGGGGAGCCAGGGTGGCTCAGTGGGTTAAGCCTCTGCCTTTAGCACAGGTCATGATCTCAGGGCCCTGGGATCAAGCCCCACATTGGGTTCTCTGCTCAGTGGGGAGCCTGCTTTCCCCTTCTCTCTCTGCCTGCCTCTCTGCCTACTTGTGATCTCTCTCTCTCTCTGTCAAATAAATAAATAAGATATTAAGAAAAAAAAATAACATACTCTAAATTCTTTTTGAAATCAATCAGATAATTAATGTTATTTTTTTCCTCTTCTACATACTACACAGTTGAAGTATCTGCTGTTAAGTGTAAGATTCAAATGCTAACTCTACACATCTGATGAGTCTAGGAATTTAAACAGTTATTATAAAAAACTGACATGTTCTTATAAAAACCAGAATTCAGTCTCTTACCTTCTATTTATTCAAAAGCTAAATTTTACAGCTGTGTTATCACCACCAACTGAAGTTGATTTAAGAGACACAATGTCTTTTTTTTTTCTTTCTTTTTTTTTTTTTTTAAGGCATGACTTCCATAATAATTGATGCAAGAGAGACCCCTAGCAGCATCTGCACATGCTGAACTCTTAAATCAATGATGCTGGCTTTATTCCCAACTAACAGGTATACCTACATTGATTCATCCTTTTGTGCCACCAAGAAAGGAAATATGACATCAGGGGCATTCACCCTGACTTTTCCAAATATTCATGATATGATGTAATGTTTGCAAAAATATAGGTAGTGCTTCACTTTTTCACCCTGCACTGCTTAGCCAACCCAAATGGATGAAGTCACATGGATGCTAGTCAGGATGAAATAATACTTGGCTGAAAACCACAATTTTTAAAGAGAAAACCCTGACCACTTGCCTTCTCTAGTCACAGATTTGCAAAAGATATATGCAGAAAAGGTGTACAAGACAAAAAATCTTCCTATTTTAAAAAATGAGACATCATGCCTCAAACTTATCAACAATCCTCAGTAGCCACTGGGTGTAGTTGGAAGAAATGTGTTTGGTGGTCTCTGGGTGTCCAGGATCTAGACTGTCTAGACTGACACATGAAAGAGAAGAGAGGTAATCCCAAAGTGAGATATCAGGGAGGAGAAAAGCAATGATATACATACCTGTAGCACTTAAATCTGTACCTCAATCCTCCTCTGGGATCAGGTTTCTAACTGAACAATCAAGGGCAGCCTGAGATCTTACCATCCTACAGTTTTTACAGGGATATTACAAAGAGAGACAAGAGAATGATAGATTTCCACATTATCAGTGGCCCGATACTTACTGCTCACGTGAGCTGATATGTTTTTCCCACAAAGGATGGAAGGGAGAAGGAAACTTACTTACTTTCTTTAGATGCCAAACATTTCCCCACATTTTGTTCTTTATTTTTAACTCACTGGGCTTAAAAGTCAGACTGTTTTCAGCCAGAAATGTTTTATCTGTGAAGGAAGAGGCTCCACAGAGTAGAGTATCAAAACGTTCTTATATAAGCCTTCCTGTATTCCTTTATTCTCACTGGTCTAATATGCATATTCATCTAGAGTAATGGCATATGCGTTTTAGACACAGAGCCCTCTGACATGGACAATGAAATTTACTTTAAGAACATACAAGTTATAGAATGAAATTTTAACCTTCAAGAGCCCATCTTGATGTATGCCAACATATTTGTCTATCCAAGCTCACTCAAAGGGCTACACAGTGGTTGCTATATAATAACATGATGCCAGTCATAAGGACAGCTTCAAATTTGTCCCTGCCCCATAAACTTTGACAGTGGGAACCTCTCACATTTTCAAGTGAATCTATTGATTCCACAGTGAAATTAATGTTCCACGATATATATATAAGCATCTGACCAACTCACTTACTCTGTTCAGTGCAAGTCAGAAAGATTTCACCTGGTGCCTTTTGAAGTTCGCTTCTCTCAATTAGCAGCCCTATCATCTCCTCTAAGCTTGTTCTCTTTCACTCCTCTACCACTGAATTGCCCCAACTCCAATTTTGTCTTAGGGGCAAGAAGAGATATAAGAATATAATACCACCATTCTATGAAAAAGAAAATTAGAACAATGAAATCGTTTCAAAATCATATGCAACAGTGCCTAGAATGCTCACACCAATTTCTTCTTAAAATGTCATTTTTTCAGCAAATTAGGGTTTCTAGAATCTATCCCATGTGGCTCCATGGGCCATTCCTTTCCACATTATACACATGCTTTCTGCTCCAGAATAATAGGAGAGGTTTCTATAAGAAGTTCACAGGTTAGCTCATACAGCAAGATGTAATGAAATACCTATGTCCTATTCTCTAAAGGTTTGTATAGTTTATGTGACATTATCTATAAATTATGTTTGCTTTTTTTAAGTAATCCTAATCCAGGGACATTAAGAGTACTTCATAGATAATGACTTGTATCATTAATCTATTTCCCCAGACATTCAATTATCATATTTACAAGGTCACGTGCCTTTTTTTTTTTCTTTCCTCTGAAGTATTCCCTTGTCCATTAATCATAGAAGAAACTGATCACACTGGAGAAGGTTGGGTCTAGGCTCTGCAGGAGGCAGGCAAGGCTCTGCAAGAGGCAGGCAGGCAACTATGTCTACTGGAGCCTGGGCCTTGACTCACTGCCATCTCCACTGCCCTTAGGCCCATAGGCAGAAGCCACAGTGACCAGTCAGAATGGCATGATCTTGAAGCCCCACTGCCATAAGAACTGACAGATGTGCATGGCTATGGGTACAACCAGCCTGCAAGAAAGATCTGCAAACACAAGGCCTGGCAAGCCAAGGTAAGCCCCATTGTCTTGTGCCCTCCCTTCCAAGACTGGTCTAGCCAATTGTAAGATGTCCCACTATGAGTATCACACCAAAGTGTGAGCTGGAAGGGGCTTCAGCTAGGAAGAGTTATGGGTGGCTGGCATCCATGAGAAGGTGGCATGGACCATTGGTATCTCAGTGGATCCAAGAATGTGGAACAAATCCACTGATTCCATGTAGCCCAATGTGTCATGGCTGAACTAGTACCACTCCAAGCTTACCCTCTTCCTCAGAAAGCTCTCCACCCCTAAGAAATGAGACAGCTCTGCTGAAGAACTCAAACTGGCTACAGAGCTGACAGGACTAGTCATACATATGCCAAGTATCTATAAAAAGAAGAAAAACAGTGTCATTACGGAGGAAGATAATAACTTCAAAGTTTGCATAACCCATGCTGATGTGTGGCTCTTTGCATCTGAGTAAAAAGGGCCAAGGAAGCTGCAGAACAGGATGCTAAAAAGAAAAAATAAAGTGTCATTGGCACCTTGCAATTAAAACAAGAAAGGAAGGAAGGAAGGAAGGAAGGAAATTAAGGAAGGAAGGAAGGAAGAAAGAAAGAGAAAGAAAAGGAAGAAAGAAAAAAGAAATTGATCACAGGTCAACTTGTTATAATTTTTTTTTCTGCCTAGTCTAGATATTGGTCATATTTATTTGCCATTCCTTGGTATTTACCAAGGATGCATAAATACTGATTTGAAGGGATACATACACCCTGATGATTATAGCAGCATTATCAGCAGTAGCCAAATTATGGAAAGATCCTAAATGTCCATCAACTGATGAATGGATAAAGAAGATGTGAGAAAAAAAGAATGAAATCTTTCCATTTGCAACAATGTGGATGGAGCTAGAATATATTATGCTAAGTGAAAAAAATCAGTCAGAGAAAGACAAATACTATATTATTTCACTCATATATGGAATTTAAGAAGCAAAACAGACGAACATATGGGAAGGGAGGAAATAAGAGAGGCAAACCAGAAAATAGACTCTTAACTATAGAGAACAAACTGAGGGTTCCTGGAGGGGAGGTAAGCAAGGAGATGGGTTAAATGGGTGATGGGGATTAAGGAGGGCATTTGCTTTATGCACTGGGTGTTGTATGTAAATGATGAATCACTAAACCTTACACCTGAAACTAGTATTACACTGTATATTAACTAACTGAAATTTACATAAAAACCTGGAAGAAAAATTTTTTAAATGTACATTTTAATTTATATTTATATTTATGACCATATAATTCCATAGGTCTTTTGATATTCTTTGACAAGCTCTTTCACTTTTTTCCTCCAGCATTCACAGTTATTTGAGCCTATTTATAGGTATTGATGGAGACACTTATTTTCTTCTGTAATCTTCTATAGCCAAGTTCACATTTCCCAGCTGATCCATTTCCATAAGAATTTCTACATATGTTTAAAATCAGAACTTCATACAAACTACAACGAAGTTTCCAAAAATATTTTCTTGTCCCATAGATCACTGAGATAATCAGAACCAACTCTTACTTGCATTTGTGGCTTATGTTATATTTCTGTTGGACTGTGCTGATCTACTTCTACCAGGTTTATTAACAATAGCAAATGAATATAATTTTTGCTACCTTTCTTTTATTCTTATATTTGCTATTAATCCACTTAGACTGTTTCCTTTAGTCAATTTCTATTTGCTCCAAATTTTATTGGTAACACTTACCCCAAATAATTTGCCTGAAATCTTTCACTAGTTTATATTGAGTAAAAACTATCAAGTGTCTTATTCTTACTCTATTTTTCTACCCTGTCATTTTCCTACTAAAATATTTCAATGTATTGAACTGAAAGACAATGATCATAGCACCAATCTGAGTAGACATAAATATATCATATTCTCCAGTCAGATTATCAGACATAACCTTATTCAGTACCAAGCTTTATTGGCAGTCAAAGCAGGCGGAAGGCTAAGATTTTGTATGTGGCACCCTAAGCCTTTTCTTCCCACATTGGACATCTGTCCTATGGTCCAGAGTAATGGATGAGGTCTCTAATATATTTTATTGGTCATCTCATACAGCAAGGAATATTTAATTTGTGAAATATTTTCACTTTATAGCTCAAAAAGAATATGGGTTATACAAAATTCTCCAAAGAGCTTTGCTTCATAAATTTACATATTCTGTTTATCAATTGCAATTCTAAACCAGAGGCAAACTATTAAGAACATTTCATTCAGAAGGACTCTACTCCCCACAAATATTATTAGTCCTACTTACCCAGAGGTCCAGCTACCATGTTTAAAAAGAGATTAATCTATGACGCCACCTTCTGTTCTTTTTCTGAGGAAAAGTCTTTGGGAACCAAGAAACGAAAGATCAGAGGCCAGTCTTTTTTTTTAACTCTTTCTCTTCCACAGTAATTAGTTCTAAACAATTAATACAATGTTACTTATGAATTATGATAGAAATTTTAAAAAGAAAAATATTACTTATTTAAGGTTTGCCAGCCCTTGCTGTCCATTGTCCATTGTTCAGCATATTTGAACTCATACTTCTTTTAGACTTAGTTTCTGCTAAGGTTCTTATAAGCTTGCAAAAATCCATGGATAAGCAGAACGACTACCTATTTAAGCCACCTTCCTTCTATGAGTTTACAATCTGAAATACAATTGTACAGTGGCAGAGTTTTGAATATATTTACTAAATCTAGTTTTGTTTCTCTTTCCTTGCCCCCATGTGCACATATGTGTATACACATATATGTATATGTAAAGTATACATATGGTAGAAATAATAAAATATGTGCATAACATTCAGGTACATATCATATCATATATGGTCTATTTTTACAATTTCCTTTTTAAATCTCTACCTCAGCCCTCATATCTGTAACTCCAGAGTAAACTGAACATAATAAGCTTTACTTTAGGACTCTCCAATTTTGCAAGTTGCTCACATTTGAAACAGTAAACTCTCTGTGCAAACTTTGCCTCTCCATTTCCCCTACTCTCAATTACCTGCTATTTCTCAGCATTTCTCTGTCTCCAACAATGTCCCAAACTATCTTTTTTGTCCTGTGCTGTAATTTATTTTCCAGGATCTTGTGTTCCTTAGTCCTTGAGATCTTACATCAGTGGAGACTTGTCCTGTGGACCCACAGTTGATAAGCTTTGTAATCTGCCTTAAATGATTTGAAAGGAGCTGCTAGTCCTGCTGATGTTTCTAAGCCTGTGCTCTCAGATTCCCGACTCATCCCCAGTCAAGGGATCCTCCCCTAAATTATATCTCCTTCTTGAGTGGTGATTACTGTTCCAGACTCCAGAGACTTCCTTCTCCATGTCCTCATTTAGCGATATTCACAATAACAATATCCGAATAAACTTGGTTTTTTATTATTTCTTCACCTCAGTAGTAAACTTCCATTCCCTCCTCTCCCTTCCCCATACTTACAAGTAAGTACATACTTAACTTATATACTTGCATATCTTTTTCTCATAATCTTTTTAAAATTATGTAAAACATTATCATGATTCCAAAGACTCAATGGAAGCAACTCAAAGAGAGGATGGGAGGGGCTCCTGGGTGGCTCAGTGGGTTAAGCCTTTGCCTCAGGCTCAGGTCAAGATCCAGCGAACCTCAATCAAGCCCCGGGGAGCCTGCTTCTCCCTCTGCCTGCTGCTCCTCTGCTTGGATGTGTGCTCTCTTTCTCTCAAACATATATATAAAAAACAAAACAAAACAAAACTTTTTCTTAAAGCATTAAATATAAAACAACAGCAACAGCAACAAACAAAGAGAGAATGGAACTGAGAGTGTGGAGTGTGGTAGTGAAGAGCAGGAGGAAGAAGGAAGTCCTAAGTCAGAGGAGAGGTATCACCCATGTTTTACCCACAAGCGAAGCCTCTGAAGTAGGAAAACAGCCACACAACAAAAGGAGAGAACAGTGGATCATCTGCCTCACCAAATGTCTACAATACGGATGCACTGTTAAGTGTCATGTACAGAACTGGAAGGTGAAAAAGATGGAAAATTGGGTTCAGAGCTTTAATCATTGCACAGGAGTGAGCATTTTCATCTTTTGAGTTGAGAATGTTCCTGTAACCTATCAGTTCCTTGAGAGTAACAAAAGAAGGAGAATATCCGTGAGACCTGGCCAAGTTGTATCTGAGGACAAGGAAGATGGTCCTCATTAGATAGATTTTTTTTTTTTTAATGGGAAATGAAAGAAAATTTTATTTCATTCAGATCAGAACAAGAGGAGGTTGTTCAACAAGCTGGTTCAGGGTATATATACATTATATTTCCCTGGAAGAAACCTTATTAAGATATAAATATAATAAAAGCAAACACGCTGTGTAGGAATCATCTATATACTGGTTTAAATGTTGCCCTAGTAATAACAAAATTTTTTTGGAAAGCACTATAGGTATATGTAATGAGAAGATCATTTCCTACTTCCTGCCCATTGAGAACACATTACATATAACTGGGTGTAAGTTGACATGTTTATCAAGCATATTTTTTAGCTTAGTGCTAATTAATCCCTTTCATAGAAGGAGAAAGTGAAGCATAATATGAATGAGCTGTTTATCTATAATACTTCAAGAGTAATAGGCATAAAGTCAAGAAAAGCGAATTTTAGGCCATAATCTTAATGAGTAGATAAAGATGTATCAGCATGATCCGGGAACCTCTGGGCATCCAACAAATTGGCCGTATGCTAATTTCACTATCAGAGCCACTTCCAGAAGCTAAAATGTAGCTGGAATGGGAAATACTTGTGTTGTGCTCCCGTAAGCCTGGTATATCTGTGTTTTCTAGACATTTGGAGACAGTGAATCAGACCCAGGAGGAATTTCTACAACTCCCAGTAAATAGCAAATCCCATTTTATAAATTACAGATTATCAAGGCTGGTTGCTAATCTCTAGGGCCCCCTTTTTCTGACTTCGTGCAGCTCATTTTACAAAATCCACAGAAGTGTTACAGAACATACCATGTGTTATCCCCAAACACATTACTTTTTAACAATTGATATTTATATAGAGCCTCAAACTATGTGCTTTCTAAAACACATTTTGTTTGATTATCCCAATAACAATTCTCCCTAGAGCATAATTTGTTATTCACATTTTGTATAAGAGGAAATAGACATAAAGGCATTTTGTGACTTGGGCCAAGTTACTCTCATTCATGTAATAAACACTGTGAAATTCTTAAATACATAAGAAAGGAGATGTAAGAGAATAAAAAATAGACTTTCCTTGGCATTAAGTAGCCACAATAAATATGCAAACACCTACTATAAAAAAATAATATAAGTGCTTAACAGGAAAGTCCAAGAAAACGATGCAGAATTCAGAGGATGATGTGAGAACCTAGGAACGGCTTCTTAAGAAAGAAAAATTTAGTTAGATTTCAAAAGAATATAGAATTTTACGGAGAAATAGAATGAGGAAAGGAGGGGTATTCCAGGCAGAGGCAGTGGCACTATCCACTATCAAAAGCACAAAGCTCACTTTATGTGCCTGGGGGGGGGGGGGGGGAAGATATGTTGAATACACTAGGAGCCTAGATCTTCTAGCGTGGCTCCTGTTCATTCTTTCTACACTTCAAGCTGTTTCTGGGCATAAACAGGTTTCTCTAGGCTGTGAGTGATTGAGGATTGAAAATGAATTAAGTTCAGTCCCCTGGAGTTCAATTAGGGTTCCCCAGGGTGTCCTTGGAAGAGTCCTGGAAAAGTCTCAACATTGAGATTCAATCTGGAGGCACACAACTGGGCCTGGAGGATTACACCCCAGAGTCATCTGTCAATCACTCTCTATCTCTCAGTAGCTGACTACAGAGGAAGAAAGTAATTGGGTGCCCATGGGGGGCCACCTTCTGAAACTTCATTATTGATAAGCATCTAATTCTCTGATGGTAATAAAGAGAGAAGACAATCAGACCACAGGGAAAACCAGAACTGAGGGTCTCTGAATAGGACAATAATCTCTTCTACTAGTGTGTGTATTGTGTGAGAATGATTGACATTCACTTCTCTAATTTCAGGGTTTTTAAAATATTCTCCTCCCTCCCCATATCTCCTTAGCCTCACCACACATATATCTATCTTATAGGATCATCACTGCATTTACTTTATAAGAAAATAGGTTTAGAAATTTTGCTCTCTAGATTATATATTTCAATTAGATTTTTCTTTTGTATTTGTGAAAGTCATTTCCTACTGTTTCTGAGGTTTTTATTTTTTTAATTTTTTAAAAGATTTTATTTATTTATTTGGCAGACAGAGATCACAAGTAGGCAGAGAGGCAGGCAGAGAGAGAGGAGGAAGCAGGCTCCTGCTGGGCAGAGAGCTCGATGCAGGGCTCCATCCCACGACCCTGGGATCACAACCTGAGCTGAAGGCAGAGGCTTTAACCCACTGAGCCACTCAGGTGCCCCTTCCTTGAACATTTTCATAAAAAATACTAATTTTAAGCTTGTTTTTATTTGATTATTTGGATATGATTTGGAGGTTTCTTGATTTTTTTTAAAGATTTTATTGCTTATTTTAGAGAGAGAGAGAGATAGAATGGGTGCATGAAAGGAGAGCAGAAGGAGAAGAGAGAGAAGGAATTTGAAACAGGTTCCGCACTGAGCATGGAGCCCCATGCCAGTTCTATACCAGGATCTCAAGATCATGACCTGAGCCTAAACCAAGAGTCAGGTGTTCAACTGCCTGAGCCATCCAAGCCCCCAGAGTTGCTTGATATTTAAAAAAAAAAAAAAAAAAAAAATCCTTTTTAGAGCCATGAAATACAAATATTGTAATCAGTTCAAATAACTATGATTGAAACATTGATGAGATTAAAACAGTTTGATTTTCAAAATACTCTTTTTAAAGCCATTTTTTTCATTATTTTAATTTGAAATCAAGTGAGTCTTTGGGCATATACAATATTAAGTAGAATACTTAACTTACAATATAAGTAACATCTGTTGCCACACAATTTTCTTCTAAGGGCCTAAGAATGAAAATAAATAAGATGAATCAAATTTACATAAGACAAAACCATTTTTCTGTGGGACTAATTTTTAGACTATACGGGTGAGAATTTTATTCAGTTGTTGTTAAGAGACACCCCAAACCGTGGTTTCCACTGTGTTGAAATAGAAGCTGATTATCTCTCATAAACAAAGAAACCCCCAAAATAGTCAAGTTCTTCAAGCTTTGCCATATCTGTGGGCTGAACTTCATTCTCACTTTCTCAAAAAGACTGTCAGATATCTGAAAATCATATCTTTGTTTCAAGTTAAAAGAAGAGTAAAGGATTACAAAGATATGTGTAAGATGACATATTCCCATTTGAAAAGCCACTCCAGAGTCCTATCCGTGTACTTCTGCTTACATCTCATGATTTAGAATTGCTTCATTTAACCACAGATAATCAAGGAAAAGAGGGAAATGTATTCCTTTTAAAAAGGCACATTACCATCCTTACTGAAATCATGTTATATCAATATAAAAGGCAAATATGTGTGGGATAGATAACTAATGTTCTGCCTTTCACATATTCTATACTTGCCCCTAAATTGTTAATTTAGTGTTGACTCTTACAATGCGGGAAGAATGTTGGCTTGAATCACTGCTCCAAAAGGACACTCAATAAGAATAAAATTAAGTACTTATAGGATATCTTATGAGCTGCATTGTAAGAGTAAAATGATTAAGAACTTGGAATTTAGGTCAGCCAGACCTGGATTTTATTCCTAATAATGTCACTTATAAACTGTATAACCTTGACAGGTTATTTAATTTCCCATCTCGGTTTCTTCATCTGTAATAGATGATAATAATTTGGCTAGGTTTTATAAGCATTATATAAGTTAAACCATGAAAATGCCGTGTAGTCCCTGGCATAGAAGGAGCACTGAACACAGCTTAACTATTACAGCAATATGATTAAGAAATTTGCAAATTATAACTGAGTTATGTAAAAAAAATATAGGAATGTTACCATTCTTGAAAACATGAATTCCTGCTTCAGGAATATTACAGGAATGTTTCATATTATTTTTCCCCCATAGTTCCATAAGTTTTGTAGATTTGCATAAGGCATCCTATTAAAATGACAGTCAAAGGGAACTTTATTTAAAAATTGAAAATGGCATGGGTGTGTATTAAACATATTTTTTTAATTTGGCATTTTAGCTATTTTGAGTATTAGAGATGATGTTTGAAAATGAAGTCTTGAGTGCTATAATATTTTTTGATCCGCTTTAAATCAGAGCAAAATAAAAATCTATTTCACATTTCCCCTCTTCGTGTAACAGAAGCAGGTTGGAACACATGTATGTGATACAACCAGTTTTTGTTAATACTTGGATAAAAGATAAGTACTTATGATGCCTACCTTTGTCTTTATGAAGTATGCCAGGTATAAAGAATGTGTTGAGAATACAGAAGTGAGTAGAATTCTGCAATCCATTCCTATGAAATCCCTCTTGATCCTGGAATATCTTTCTGCTACCACTTTTGAAAGACCACAGGAAAGTTCCTATTTTGGTATTTTCATGGGTCCATGGTATCTGGGGAGATTCTGCATTTTACCAAAATTAAAGATGGACTGTAGAAATAAAGATTTTTTTTTCCCTCTTGGTTTCATATATAGGACTTAGTATTACTAAAAATGAGACATTCGGAAATAAAAATTCAGAATCTGTATCTGTCTCTCACTTCGAAGAGATAATGAAAAATTATCTATACCCTAAATTCCAATGTATGGGATTACAGTGTGTTGACTTTCTGACTCAAAAAGTTGCTATGATTATAGACAATAAAATTAAGATATTTATCATTGGGACATCCTGTAGCTTCCAGCATCACTATGTGTGTCATTAGTCTTTGAATGTCGTTAGTGAGACCAGTAAAATAAAGCTGTAAAAACCAATTCAGTATATTGTCAAAACAAAGTAAAAAAATAGGGGGGAACGGTATAGTGTGGGGATAAAAAGAATAACCAGTACCTTTTTACAGAAAAACACATAATTATTCCATGTGACATAAAAAATAAGAAAATGAGAAGCTTTCACTCCTATAATATGAATTTCAAATTCTAATTTTCATATCATATTAATACATATTTTTACTTCTTTCACTTTAGGCACTTTTGCTGGTGAAGAAAACTCATTTCAGAAGTTAAGAACTTGAGCTTTCCTTTTCATAAATCAAAGTTGCATATAGTTATGCTATCATAAAAAAGGTATTAAACTGGTAAACGGGTTTTACTGGAGTTTATGCACCTCGCTGAAGAATAACAAGACCGATATTTCAGGGCATTTATTTGGAAAAGTACACTTGCAGAGACTTTCTGTAGACTATGATAAATTTCAGATGCACAAACTTTACAATAGAAGCTCTGGTACTTTTGCCTGTTTGTGATACAAGCATTTTTATAAATGTCACAGTTATTGATACTGTAAATACATTTTTTTAAAACTTTCTTTACTGACAAAATAATTCCCATACCAAAGCAGAAAGATTCTTAAAGTTACTTCAGAATTTACCATATCCTGGTTATAACCAATAGCTGAATAGGCTGTGTTTTTAAAATTATGTTTTTGTAAATCTGTTGGCATTTCGTTAAACTAATTATTGATTTCCTCTCTCTTAAATCATGTCACTGCCTTTCCTTTTCAGGCTACAGTCCTTCTACTCTTTCCTGTCCCAAGTTTTAGCACAACTTTTACCTCTAAATTACCACCTTCTTTGATTTTATATTCTATTTTCAGTTTAAAAATCCCAAGTTTAGCTTTCATAATCCTGAGTGGCTCTGTGTCCTCTTTGGGGGAGACCTGCCTTTCTCTCTGGGTCAGGCTGTTTTGTCTAACTCCTCACAGGCTCTCCTTTCCTCTCGTGCTATGGAGCTCCACTCTTGTGGACCTTGGAACCAGCTTCTACCTCAACAGGAGTTGCCTTTCCCAGGAAAGCTGGACTCCAGATGCTTCTGTATAAGAGACTTCTAGTCCTCTGGTTGAACCTAACTTTTCTTGAGAATATCAGGTACTTAAATATGCAGGCTTGAATCACCTTTTAGAGCCTTATCTTTTTCTTAAGTAATTTGCAAAACAACAATATCCTCTGAGTGGGATTAATTCCCCTGCTTTGTATGATTTGGATAGTTAATTTAGAAATAATTTCAAATCGATTGAAAGAAAAACTTAAATGGATGATTTAAACACTCACATTAAAAGTTAATTAGTGTGGGTACATCGTATACTATAAGGCAAGGATCCTTGAAGAAATTGACTGCTTCTTCTCATGAACGAAATATGTAAATATATCACATAGTTATAGATACTTGAGTAATGACGTGTTTACAGATATCATTACGGATGACATTTACAGATAACTTGATTAATCTTAAGAAGTTAGGTATTGATCATAATAAGGAAATACTGTAAAACATGACGACTACAGTTATTAATGCTGTGTTGTATAACTGAAGTTTGCTAAGAGTAGAACTTAAGTGTTTCACACTCACAAAAAGAGATAAATATGTGAAGTGAGGAATGTGTTAATTAACTACATGGTTGGAACACTTTGACAATATATATGTATATAAAATCACCATAATGTGTACTTTAAATATCTTACAATTTTACTTGTCAATTATACCTCAATAAAGTTGAAAAAATTAAATAGGGAAATATTTAGAATTTCAACTAATTTCCTCTTCAAAGTAAACTATCTGTACTTGCTTCAAATAATTTACTACTTTTCCCAGAGACTCTTTTAATAATATATTTTATTTCTGTACCTGTTACTTAGAAGTCAGAACAGGCTGATGGCATGATTATGCATATGCATTATGTAAAAACAACCCAAAGATAAAAATATTAATGTATCAAGAAGAAAAACACATGTTAGAGACAACCAAGGTCATGAAATGTAAGATACGATAAATTCAAGAATTGTTTATTATATGTCAAAATAGTAAATTTCTGTGATAAAAGCTTCAGTAGGATTGTAAAGAATGCCCAAAGATTCCAAGAATTGGTTAAAAAAAAAAAAAAAAAAAAACCTGTCAGAAAGCCAAAGTTTAGAGCAAAACAAGGCTAACAATTGCTGTCTCTGAACTGTAGCAATATTTAAAGAAGGGATATAAATATTTTAGCCAAGTCCTTTTTCTTTGGTTGTGGGATGCTAAAAGGCATTGTATAATAATTTGATTTCAGTAATTTATGTTTTTCCCAGTGATTACAGAAAAAGAGATTTCTACTATTCTAGAATGACCTTAATAAAATTCCATATTTATAGGGAGAATATAAAAGTTCATTTTAGAAAAGTCTTGAATTATTTAAAACAGGCCCCAGAAGAGACAGGACACCAGATATCTTTTATAATCTCACAGCTGGTTTTGAAGGTTATCTTGATAGTAACGTCAACTTCTTCCAAAGATTCAGTTTTACAGCAAATTTACAGGAACATGGATCATGCTTTTAGTTCATTTTAAGAGAACTCTTCAACCTCAGAAATTAATATGACCTAATTATAGGACAAGGAGCTGACACAGCAGGTGCATCTTGCCTAAAGCTTTAGAGGGTCCAGATATCTCAGATTTTCTGCTCAATTTAAATGTGGAAAGCGGGGCGCCTGGGTGGCTCAGTGGGTTAAGCCGCTGCCTTCGGCTCAGGTCATGATCTCAGGGTCCTGGGATCGAGTCCCGCATCGGGCTCTCTGCTCGGCAGGGAGCCTGCTTCCCCCCCCCCCTCTCTGCCTGTCTCTCCATCTACTTGTGATTTCTCTCTGTCAAATAAATAAATAAAATCTTTAAAAAAAAAAAATAAATGTGGAAAGCGTGGGGGGATCGAAAGCACACAGAATAAGAAGGGATCCTCCTAAAAAAAAAAAAGGTGGGGGCGGATTCTTGGTAGTATGTGTTTGTTTTATCCTTGTCTACCATAGGAAGGCAGCAGAGTAATACTCAGCTCCTCAACATCTGGTCTGGAGAGCAGCAGCAGCAGCATCACCTGGGAGCTCATTAAAAATGCACACTCTCTGCCTCCAACCCTGACCCATTCAATTAGTATTTACATTTCAGCAAGTTCCAGACTGATGCATCTGTGGAGTCCTGGGATCCTTGTACAGTGGAGCAGATTAACTGAGTTCAAGTGGCCTTTCCACTTCCTAGATGGGTAACATAGGCAAGTTACTTAATTTTTGTGCTGTTTTCCTTACGCGAAAATGGAGAAATTAATAGTGCCAGCCCCTTCGGGTTAGTGTGATGACTAAAGAAGTTTTTCACGTAATAATACTCTTAGAGTGGACCTGAAATATAAGAAATGCAGGGAAGTGTTTGATAATACTGTTGTTATTCCTGTTCAGATTGTGAGTATATGTTCTTTTATTTTAGGAAGAATAAAAGAGGACGTGGGATAGGGAGAGTTTGGAGGTTGGAGGGAAGTGAAAATGAAGGTGAAGAAGGGGTCTAGCTCACTTCCTGCTTTGTGGCTAGAGACCTGAACTGATTTGGAGCACTGATGTGTAATTTTGTATATCACTAGTTCAGGTGAGGAAGTAATTTCACCTCAGCTTTCTTCCCTTATTGCCAAATATTCCAATTATTCCTAAATATTATTAATTAAGATGACAAAACCATATAAGATACAGTTTTGAAGAATAAAGGGGAACATCCATAAGTGTACCATCAAAACATCTGCTTTATTTTTATTGTTGTATGAAAAGTCAGAATAAGTTCTAATTTTCTTGATGCTGTGAGTGCTGGGAGCATTTCTTCACTACTTGACACCTGTGCTATCCATATCAGAATATGTATGTGCCAACATTATGAGTATTCCTTCTGAATGATCCCAAGTTCACTGGATGTAGTGAATTCTTTTCATAACCTTGTGTTCACAGTATGTTGATTTGTGGGTGAGATATCAATAGATCCTAATGTAAAGTTTAAGTTCATGGTAGGGTATTTATATTCTCATAGCTCTGCTTGAGCTATTTGGTTTTTTTGGATATTATTTCCTGAATTCTAGCATATCTAGTTATTTGTCTAACAATTAGTTTGAAAAACAATCCTAAACTTTTTCAGAAGTGCCATATATATATGTCAGTTCTGAGTATGTGGAGCTAAGTTTGCAAAGGGAGTATTAAAGAATATAAAAATTTTTGACTTTTGTCTACTTGAGTTCTACATTTATTGACCTCAGTGTTCCAGGGACATATTAATGAGGTTTAATAGAGCAGAAGAATGGAGTAACATATTTGGATATAAATTCGGTGTTGTATATTCTCTCTCTTTTGTGCTGTTTTTTAGTTTTTGTTTTGATTTTGTTTAGGTTTTTTTGGTACCAACAAATTTTTATTGCTACAAAATGTATTTCACTATGGGTATCAATTACATACACAAATATTTACATCATATCCATTTACAATTATAATTCATTTATAGTCTTATCCAAAAATTTATGTATTGCCATCATGAATAAAATGCTTCTATTTTTCATTAATAATGAATAAAAATAAGAAGAGTTATCCCCATGTGGATTTTCTTATGTGCAACTTGTTCAGGGAGAAACTAAATGGGATTATAGTGAATCAAAACTATTTGAAAAATTGCGCAAGTCATTTGAGAAATGAAAGAGATGGCTGGGTTCATCCATCCTTACCAAGATGTTAAACTGAGTTGAGTTCTATAATAAAATAAATTCAAATACTGTTTGCACCCACGAGTGCAGAGGGGAAAAAAACGTGATATGAGCATGCTTGAACAATTTGACCTATTCAACTTTAATAGGCTATTTAGAAAAATATGCATTAAAACAATAAAATAGTAAAAGCAAGAAGTGTGAAGATTCACATTTAAAAGTTTAAAAAATGTTTGGAATACAAAAGTTTCTTTTCTTCTGGAATAAACAAAAGAAACATTTACTATAACTACTGAATGTGTCAAAAAATATGACTAGAAATATGAATGCACTTGCATATGATGTGATGTGAATCCAGCCTTCAGAGAAAATCACCAAGGGCTTTGACTTTGGAGTGCAGTGAAGGGTTTTTGGATTATTTGTGGATTTACATGAAGAGCTGTTTTGTTTTTGTTTTTGTTTTTTTCTCCTTTTGTTAAATACACAGATAAGTTAAAATGAGATCTGAGGACTACTCAGAAATATAAACAATGTCATTCTGAAGATTCCTTATTCATGGCCACTTATTATAAGATGGCTATGTCTCCAAGTCAGTAGGACCATTTTTAGGGACAGTCACTGATGATAACATCTGTTAAGACATATCTCAACAAAGAACATCTTTCGGGTAGAGAACTGAACTATGAAGGCAAAGAATTTGTGAAAACTGAACATGAGTATTTGGAGATATTAATGACCACTGCATGTTTCCATATAATGTGCTATTTCCTCCCGTTAAATTAATGGAACTATACATGGAAACAAGACACCTAAAATAAACAATAAAAACCTTTAAGATAAGAGTAGTTTGATTTGATGTACCTAGAATTCTCATTAATGGCTGTATTGAATTGTAAAACTTGGTTTTTGTTTGTTTGTTTGTTTGTTTGTTTTAACTTATGTCCTATGAGCTTAAAGCATTAGGAAATTTGATATACTCATGAGTCAATAAATGTAAAGATAAAAAACTTGTTCAGTAACTAAAATTTCTACATACACGATCATCTTGTACTGATTTCATATTACAGGTACTTATATATTTAAAACATAATATCTATTGGGATGCCTGAGTGGCTCACTTAGTTAAAGGTCTGCCTTCAGCTCGGGTCATGATCCCAGAACCCTGGGATCCAGCATGGCATCAGGCTCCCTGCTCAGTGAGGAGCATATTTTTACTTTTCCCTCTGCCTGCTGCTTCCCCTGCTTATGCTTTCTCTCTCTCAAATAAATAAATAAAATAAAATAAAATAAAATAAAATAAAACATAAGGGCTATTTGTTTCAAAATTATGTAATTATAACTAATTAATGACATCATTTAGTTAATATAAGATTTTTTGAAACTTTTTTTCTATGTATTTGTATGATCACATTCTGAAGTTCACTTATGCACTTATGTACAGATTTTGTATGTAGGAACTCAGAAATTTATCCACAAATGAATTAGAACTTAGAGAAGGTGCTTAAGGTTACTAAGAATATTTTTATTATTTCAGTCATTTAAGAATCTCTATTAATTTGATTATAAGATTCGGTCAGATTTGCTAGCATTGGTTGTTACTGCAATATAACAAAAATATAAAAATAGCAAATACTAAAGAAAAATATTAAACTGCTGTAACTGCCTGTAACAAGTATTTTAGTAAAGTTAAGAAGGAGGCAGAGAAGCATACTAACAAGTATCTGGGAATAGCGCATCTCAGAAAGCAAACACGTTTCATACATCCGAGGAAGAAGCTTGCCTTTCCTAATGCAGGAGCAGTATGTCTGGAGTGGAGGCAGCAAAAACGTGGTTGGAAGGAATGAGGCCAGAAATCTGAAGAGGGACTAGGTCACTGAGGAAGGGCTTCTCCAGTGTGTAAAATGGGAGGTCAAGTGTTACACCTAGGCTTAATATTGAAGGCCATTTTGTCCCTGAGGAGAGAACAGGCTGTAAAAACAGAAAAGTAAGACAGAAAGACCAGTTTAGAAGACGTTGGCATAATCCCGGAGATGAGGACCAAGGGCCCTCAGTGGCAGGGGCAGAAGTGGTAAGACAGGGTCAGATCCTAGATATAGTTTAAAAGCGGTGCCAAGAAATTTTACTGAAGGATTGAATGTGTTGAGTTCATCCTGTTGACAAAACAATGTTTTAATACTGCGAATCTACACATTTTACTTATTTATTTATTTTCGTCTACTCATTTTAGATTCATTTTTCTTGACACAGGTTTTCATGCAAACTATCTTTTACAGCTCTTCTGCTAAAATGACATGATTGTTATGATTCAATAACTGAGAAAAACAGCATCAGTTCCACATGACTCTGAAATAAGAAATGTGACAATTATCCACAGCAGGGTTATAACAATAAGCAGAAGAAAATTAGACAAAATAAATTGAAATCTGGTACATATGGAGTATAACTTTAAAACTAATTATTGTTATTAAGGCACCTAATTTTCTATACTTTCTCTTTCTCTAGCTGCTCTAGTTGATTTTACTGTACATTCTATTTTAGCCCTTCACTAGGGTCCCTCCATTTTCCTTCTGGGAAAGATATAAAGATATTTATTTCTTGAATTTCCTTACTTAATGAGTTTTCTCTTTTTTATGGGTTATACTGTTTTGCCTATCAGATAAATCTGTTTTAAAATATCTCTTGCATCCTTTTCTCTCGCAAAATTGTCCATAGAGCACCATTTATTTATTCAACTATTTGAAAACACTTTAGTATTGAGGTTGTTATATTTGATATTTAGGAAATCTGTGCAATGTTGTATGTTAAACGTTATACAATATTTCCTAATAATTCTAATTGGATAGAATTCCTCCCTCATCAATTTAATGATTTTATAATATCTAGTGCCAGAAATTTAATTTTTTGTTGCCACTTGATTAAGATCAAAGGCGGGGCAAAAGTGGACAAATAATAGTATCTTGTGAAAGAAATATGTCTGACAAGATTACTAAATATCATGCCATGCTGATGTCAAACCATTCTGCTGTTCTTCACAGAGAGCATTTCTGAGTTTTCTAAAGCTAAATATTGATCCACTCAGAGAAAGTCAGAGTGTCTCAATTGCCTCAGTAGTTACCCCAGGCCCTTCATCATCAACACAGTACTTGTACCCACCAAATCTCTTATCTGTGGGCCTCCTTGTCTGCTTCACATAAACAGCTTCTGAATTCCCTTTGTCTTGTATGGACCTTATTATAACGTTTTCACTAAATGGTTTTTAAAAGGTCAGAGGAAGGTTACTGAGAGAGGGTTGTAAGGTAGTAAAGTACTTTATATCACATACAAGAAAGATCTTATCACAGGCTGACATTTTTGGACATTCCTAGCTGTCAGCTGACTCTTGTGAGTTTTCCTTCATTAATGCTTACTTCTAAACAATAGGTAATACTTTGTGGGGTCACATGATCCTGCATAGCCTCCCAGAGAATCCAGGAAAGAGAGCAGGTAGGGTCCCCACATGAACACGTTATATATTCAATATTTTTTTTAAATGTATGAGAAAGGAAATTTTACTATTTATCACCAAAAGCTTATTATAACACATAAACAGTCTGAACTTACAAAAAGAAATGTTGACACTTGGAAAAGTGTAATTAACCATGCAAATCCTAAAACTCATACAACAATTTCAAACCAAGAAAGAAGTGAGAGGTGCTTACGGTCTGCTTTGGGGCCAGAGCATCTTTTGAAAACAAGTATTTGGCCAATCTCTACAGGTGGATTTATTTCTGCCACATAATTTCAAACAGTCAAAATTCCACAGAAAATATACCCACAAGCAAAACCTTTTTTTTTTTCCTTATAGTCACAGTGTCACAATAACTAAGGCTGCATTTCAAGAGTATGTGTGTGCGTGAAATCATTGCAGACCTTGTCTAAAAACGTTTTAAGAACTACATTTCAAATTATGCTGTTTTCATCAAACTTGGTAGGATAAAAAATACAGAGTTTATTTAAGTTTATTTATCTGTCTTGTAATGCTCACATTTGTTTGTCTCTCCCTAATTGGACATCCTCTCTGCTTCTGCACTTCTTAGTCAATACAGCATCAGTAGAAGCCGAGTGACTAAATCACGTGCTGGGATGTCTCAATGCATAAAAGAACCATAACCTGCTTTGTGGTAATGCAGCTCATTTGATTTCCTCAAAGATCAATATATGTGGAAAAGGGGAGCAAGAAAATGGAGAACAGAAATGAAAAAAGATGAAGAGAACTGGAGGAGAAGGAAAAGGAAATAAAATGATGAGTTGTTGGGGGAAGAAGCACTGATTTAAGGCTAAAAGGAAATGTGTACATCTGTATCTAATATCTGGACCACTTTTCAATAAACTATAGACTTTTCAGACTAAGTACATAACCCAGGAGAAATTTAGGGAGGCATCAAAGGCAAAAATAATTTCTTTACAATGCTACTGAATCTGGAGTTGGAATTCTAGGCTGGTAGTCAACATTATGGCTGGATTGATATTGTTAATCTTGAAAAATGTGTGGTTCTAATTTTTGTCTTTGGAATCACAAATAATCACTTTCTTTAAAGAGGTATTACATTTTAAAATCACCTATATCATTAAAAGGCATTCAGAAATATGCAGTTCCTTGATTTTGATTCTACTTGGCTTCCATGGGTTCATAATCAGGATTCTGTTATGACCACAAAGCTTTGGAACAAAGTATATGATTGTCTATGAATCTGCTCACTTTACCCTTACTATCTTATCTATATTATCAGCAAAGACAAAACAGGCATTTACTGCTTTGCCACCACTTCGATTTTACTAAACTTACTTTGGGAAAACCTACCCTGGAAAGGCATTGTGCAGAATTACTGTGGGGAAAAGAAAAAAATCTTGTTTCCTGTTCTTTCTGGACTGTACCAAAAGCATCTGAAAATTCGCAAGACTTCAGTATTACTGTAGGAAGCTCAAATTGCTTTGATTTAAAATGTCATCATCGGGCACCTATCTGGCTCAGTTGGTTAAACAACTGCCTTTGTCTCAGGTCATGATCCTGGAGTCCTGGGATCTAGTCCCACATCAGGGTCCCAGCTCCACGGGGAGTCTGCTTCTACTTCTGACCTTCTCCCCTCTCATGCTCTATCTCACTGTCTCTCTCTCTCTCAAATAAATAAATAAAATATTAAAAAAAAAATAAAATGTCATCATCAAGAAAAAAATTTAGAATTCATAATCCATGGAGCCTATGCACATACAAGCTAATCACATTCAGAACTTTTGAGGTCAAGATTCATATCTGAGTCTGAATCAATATTAATATTCCTTCTCGGCACTTGGTAGATGAAAAATGTTTTCTACCAAAGGAAGAGCTTCTATTACTTTTATTAAACAGTGGTTAGTTGGCTGCACTTTCCTTGGATTTAAAAAAGATAGTGTAGAAATGGCTGTGCTTATAGTTTCATAGTTTGCAAGAAGTGCTTTTGAGAAATGATATTTTAACTTTATAGGATTTTATGACTTAACAATAATAGTATTTTCACTCACTTCAATATGCTTTTTCCATAGAAATCTAACAGTGTTAAAGTATACTATCTCATGGGTCTTCATAACAATCCCATTATGTCTGAATAGATTCCTATTTGATAAATCTTTGAAAAACCTGCTTCAGATGAAACATCCTTATTGTTGTCCCAAGCATAGATTAATTCAATCCCCAACCAATGTCTTCTATGAGAATGGGAGCACATGAATCACTTTTTTCTAAATCTAGGTTTAGAGATAGAGCTTCCTTCTTAACTCATATGGATTTTCCCTCCCAAGAAATAATCATCACAGGGTCCTATGGCAGCCAGGGTAAATTGTACA
Source organism: Mustela nigripes (assembly GCF_022355385.1). NCBI lineage: Eukaryota > Metazoa > Chordata > Mammalia > Carnivora > Mustelidae > Mustela > Mustela nigripes. Next base: position 40,433,559 of record NC_081561.1, on the reverse strand, counting down.
GGGAATAGTCCTGCCAGTTTCACCATACTCTTCCCCAATTCATTCATCAACTTTCCTAACTTCTTTAAAGAGTGCACTGTTTTGCCAATAAAAGATGAGAAGGGGAGAAATGTCAGAGAATTATCTTTCTTCCGTTCTCTGGAGCTAAAGATAATTTTTAGCTGAGATAATTTCAGGAATATTTAAACCATTTCAGTGCATAGAAAAAAAATCCAAGAAGCATTTAGAAGAATCACACACATCTTATTATGCATCAGGCAATATACTGTATTAGTTTCATTGTTTAGGAAAAGCCTCTCTAGTTGCATCTTATGGGAGAGTAAGTAGTTATTTCCATTGTATTTCCATTGCCTGAATGTTCACAGCTGTCACAACCATCACCTTGTTGCATATAAAATAGCTAGCCCTTGTAAGACTCATTTGGCTTAGCAGTCACTGTCTCTATAAAGTGTGTTAATATTAAGACTATTTCACCAATAAGTGAAGTCCAGGCAGTTGAGTCTTTGTTTCACAAACTAGTACAGTTCAAATGTCACATGTAAGAGATTTATTTTTTTTTTAAACATAAAGTGAAATTTTATTTTTTACCCTATCTAAACAAGTAGTCTTCAGGATAACAAAATAATGGTAGATTTTATAATTATCAGGAACTTGTGGCAATAAACATTGGATTCTTCTTGTAGATTTTTAAAGTTACTGTTTTAAATTCAGGGAAAACGAAACAAAACAAAAACAAAAAAAGGTCATTTTTAGTCTCTTGGTAAAAATTGGATTATTCATTAGCCAAATGGCCTTGCCTGCCAAAGATTCTTGTGTCCTCATTTGTTTTTCCTGCCACTTCACCCTCAGGAAAGGTTTACAGCAAAAGGAAAAAGGAAGCCTTTGAGAGTTTTTCTACTCTATTGCTTATGGCAGAATTTTAGCCATAGTTAGTTTTTGTTCCCATGGCTTATAGTTCTACCTCTTGCCCTAGTTTTCCAGTTTTCATTCGGCCCCATAATAACAGAATTGCTCAAAGTAAGACAGTATCTTTTTGATTGATTCATTAATGCAACCCTTTTATTTCTCACAACTGCCGTCTGTATCTCAAACCTCAGTCTAGGTCCCCTACACGGTAGAAACGGTCTTCATTATCCTAAAGTATGTCATTTGGAAAAACATACTTGGGAATTATACCAGACAGGCTTTTCAGCACTTATATTTTCTTTCAGGTTTGTTTATGTAAAGCAAGAGCAGAAACAAATTGAGTAAGTCTATTTAATAGAGATTCAAAGCTCTGTCTTCCTATCAGTGAAGACAAGAGCTGTCAGGAAGCAAACAGTGCAAAGAAGCGTGCTGTTCTCTGCTCAGTGATGTAAGGAGAGCCATCTTGGGCAGAGGGGCTAATATCAGACAATAGAACAGCTAACACAGAGTGACGAAGCAATTAATTGCTCAGATGTTAATTCAATGTCACAAAGTAGAAAAGAAGGAAAACAATAGAAGTACAGCAATCTTGTAAACATTAGGTAGACAATGGATTGATAAAGAGTAAGAAAAATGAAAAGGAGAAATATACTTTCAATTCACTTCATGCTAATTTTGTTTGGAAATAGCACACGTTACAACACTGCTTTCATTTGTACTATTGTATGTTTCCTTTCTCTTTCTTTCTTTTTCCTTTCTTTCTTTTTCTTTCTTTCTTTTGTAATGGAAGAAAAAGTTGATATTTCTACTCTGCCATCCCAGATCAATCATTCATAGTTCCCAGCCAACATGCTGAGATAAAAGGTGTATTGCAGGGATAGATATTGTTTGAGAGTTGTATTTCCTTACAAAATAAATCAGTAGCTATTTAAATGCTTCTAATTCAACAGTATAAGAAAAGGGAAATTAAATAACAAAGTCAGTCCCCTGCAATGTGCCTTTGAGGGTAGTGACTTTGGAAGAGAGAATCATTTCTCAAATTACACCACCTTGTAGCAGAGACAAACACCACATGCTGATTTGAAATGAATCACACCTTTACTTCCAAAGACTATCCACATTTTGGAGGGTTATCCAGGTAACTTCCCCATTTTGGTTTCCTTTTAAAGTCTGAAGCAACTTAAATGTTCCATTTTCATATTCAAATTGTTTTAAGAGCACAGCAGTTAAGTCTGAAAAGAAGAGGTAATCAAGTCCTTTGGAATCAAATCACCAGCTCTGAGGGTTGCTGTTTAAATTCAGCTGCTGAGCCAGCTTCTATTGCCTCCACAACCACTAAGAGAGAAGTTAAAAGTTAAGTTTAGGAGTATAATTAGAATTATTACCTCTAGAATTAATGAACCAGACCTGGTTGTCCCTTATGCCAGGAAAACAAGAGGATGAAGACAGATAAAGGACCATTTTGAAAGAGGGCAAAATATGCAGTCCAAGCAAATGCTCTAGGTACTGGCCACAAAGAGAGGCTCCTCAACCCACACAAACTGAATTTGCACCCCCATCTTGATCAAAGTCCTTTCTTCTCTCTTTCTGGCATTCTTACTAATAATCACTTTAAAAAGAGTTGTGGCATCTGAAGTCCAAGCAGTTGCATACACACACCTCATGAACATTATAACAAATAAAAGAATTGTAGAGGCAGGAGTTGCATACACACACCTCATGAACATAATAACAAATAAAAGAATTGTAGAGGCAGCAGTTGCATAACACACCTCATGAGCATAATAACAAATAAAAGAATTGTAGAGGCAGCAGTTGCATACACACACTTCATGAACATAATAACAAATAAAAGAACTGTAGAGGCAGGAGTTGCATACACATACCTCATGAACATAATAACAAATAAAAGAATTGTAGAGGCAGGAATTCATATTCACTCTCTATGTCCATCACCAATTTACAAGTTATCAAGACCTATATGCAGTGACAATAATCATTTCAAAACCTAGTTAAGCCCAACTGGAAGCTAATCAGCTCCTTCAGAGTACTGCAAAATTTCTTGAGATTTTGAACTTCCCTTACCTATTTTTATAGCTATTTTATACAGATGTACATCCTGTTGAAATATAGGAAGTGATTAATAAGTTTTATACAGCTACTGTTACTAATGCCTCTTTAGCTGGCGGAATAAAGATTCTCATTGTTTGTGCACTTTAAGCTATGAGTAGATAGCCTATTAAATCATTCATTTTAAATCTAAAAAGCAACTTTCTGCATAATTTTACTTAAATGCATACAGTCTTAGTGTTTAGGTTGTCTGGAAGCCATGCTCTTCATTTATACACTTTTATTGCCAAACTGGGACTAGCTTCAAAGTTCTAAAGATGTTTTTTAAAGCATGCAGATAAAAACCTATCAAGAATCTCTAACTGAAGTGAAAGGCTTGATAGAGCTCGAATTGATTGAACGTCATGTGGAAGGAAAGTTCAGAATGCTAAAGTAAAATTATTTTCATATCTTTTTAAATTTTAACAGAATATACTGTCCAAAGAAACATAAAGTAGAAAATACAAAATCTACTTTGGTACAGATGTATGATGTTTAAATATTTTATTTGTCTTATGAGGATAGATCACATAGTAATGATAATTTTAACAATATCTAGAGAAATATAACATTATTACTTGATTTTATTTTAGTGTCCTATTAATACCCACCTCAGGCAACTGAAACACTTCAGCCCTAACTTCATGCACCATCACACCGCAAAGGTGTTTATTAATAGATGATTAAAATACCCATGTCATGTTTATCTTAAGAATGTATCTGCAGTATATTTGTGCTTATCTCTGACAAGTAGTCACTTTGGGAAGAGCCATTAATTAAATTCATCATAAATGATCCAAATGCTACTAGAAAAAATATAACAGGCGAAAGCATCTTTCTTCAAATGCTGTATCTTCTCTTGATCTGTTTATTCCTTCTAGTACTTCTGGGCTCATTATTTTGACTGTATGTCTCCATAATCAACTTAAGCGTAATGTATATCTAGACACTTCTTCCTATCAATAGTCAGCATTTAATTAATGTCTTTTTGAATAACATACAGTTATAAATGTTAATAATTATGTTTCTTATTCATTAGTAACTTTATAATATAAAATCTTATTCTAATACAAATTATTATGTGAATTAGAATGACATCATAGACTGAATTAACTACCACAATTAAAATTTACTGATCTTCTAAAGAATATGATTTGTCTTTTCTATTGTTAAAAATATTGACAAACACCATTTATAAAAGGATTGCCTTAATTTTCTTTCATTCATGGATATATTTATAATTCTTTTTCTATTTTCAAATAACTGCATTTGTATAAAGCAATGAAACATATCATCATTTGAGGAAGGAATCTTGGTGGTATTAATGGAGTATAGTTGTATATGCATTATAAATTGATTTTTAGCATGTGCAAAATACCAAGTAAATAGTAGTTATTTTGTTAGGATGGTATATAATGGAATATGTCTTCCCTAAGCATAATTTGATCCAAAAATAAGTAAACTAATATCACTCTTTAATTATCTAAATATCTCTGTTTTCCAGGCTCTCTGTTCATTTCCCCTATTCCTGATGTGCTGAAAATGTAAAAAAAGGCATCTATGTAACTCTCACTACTAAAGAGAAGGTATGAAACCAAGAGAATACATGAACATTATAGTTACTTTCTTAAGTGTTAATTTATAATGCTTATGAGTAATTTGATCATTTATATATTTAAATTTTTACTAACTAGCATATTTGAGAATGTTCTAGGAACAGTGCTCAGAGCACTGAAGGAAAAAATAAAGCCTTTTTTTACATGATTAGTATAAATAATTTGAGGAAACTCTAGACACAGAAATAAGTCATGGCAATATGGTAAAATAAATGAAGAACAGGGATATGTAAAAATACAAAGTATGGGAACTCTACCAAACACTTAATTCTCTACCAAATGCCAGTCTGGTCCCCTGAGAAGCAAATGTTGAGACAGAATTGGCTGTGCAAGAGATTTATCAGGAGCAATTCTAGGAAAGGAGAGTGAGGAGGGACCCAGAAAAAGTAGACTTCTTCAGAATGACATTCCCACTCTTCACAGGAGGATACATGAATGGTGTATTTTTTTTAAAGGTTTTATTTATTTATTTGACAGAGAGAAATCACAAGTAGATGGAGAGGCAGGCAGAAAGAGAGAGAGAGAGAAGCAGGTTCCCTGCTGAGCAGAGAGCCCGATGCGGGACTCGATCCCAGGACCCTGAGATCATGACCTGAGCCAAAGGGAGCAGCTTAACCCACTGAGCCACCTAGGCACAACTGTTGTGCAACTTGCCATAAGCTGCATATTACATGGTCTTTCTGATACCTCCATCCCTTAGGGCCTGCCGGATCATATGGCCCAGGGAGCAGAACTTCTTGTGCTTTAGTGTAGAATTGTTGCATAGCCCTTTCCTCTTTCAGATGTCATCTGAAGCTAGCAGATTTCCATGATATCCAGTATATGGGCTGAAGCAATATTTCTAAATGTGGAATGTGTCGGATCCAAACCCAAAGGGCCTGTCAGATTTAGTGGTTCCATCTATGTGACAGAAGCCAGAAAGGATACCAATTTTTCTTTTACTTCCTAGAATATTCTGGTATTCCCCGACCCCTAGACATTCCACTAAGGTACTGGCCCTGAATCTTCATAGAGTTAATCTACCCTCTGGACTTCCTGTGTCTTTTTTTAAAAAATTATTATTATTTTTATTAACATATAATGTATTATTTGCCCCAGGGGTACAGGTCTGTGAATTGTCAGGTATACACATTTCACAGCACTCACCATAGCGCATACCCTCCCTAATGTCCATAATGGACCTCCTGTGTCTTAAAAAGATTTCCAGTGCCCTAAATGTTTTCGCTCATTTTATCTAATTAGCACAATATTATGTTATCAATGCAATAGATCAATATGCTGTCTGTCCTGTGGAATATCCAAGAATTCCAGATTTCTTTAGATTATATTATAGTAGGGATATGGAGAGTTTGCTTAGACTTGCATAAAACTATTCTTTTATATCCTATTTAAATATAAAGTGTTCTTGATCCTTTTTTTCTGATCAGAATAGGAATAATTAAAAAATACATACATAATTACAAAATCATATGATCATATGATCACAATCATGACCATATCCCATGTACCTGACACCTTATTAATCTACTCTCAAATGATACTGTGTTCATCACAGCAACTGGGACCAGTGATACTACTTAGTTAACCTTCTACAAGGTCTCCAAGCCTCTGCAGGGCAAGACTGATATATTGAATAACTATATGATATGATAAGAACCACAAATCACACATCTTATAGGGATTTGACTTTGTTATTCACACTTATCTTTACCATTTCAGATTCAATATGATTTTTTATTTACTACCTTGGTCACAATAACAGTTTGAAAGATTTTCTTTTTTTTTTTTTTTTTTTTTTTTTAAAGTTTTTTTTTTTATTTACTTGACAGACAGAGACCACAAGTAAGCAGAGAGGCAGGCAGACAGAGAGGAGGAAGCAGGCTCCCTGCTGAGCAGAGAACCGGATGTGGGGCTCGATCCCAGGATGCTGGGATCATGACCCGAGCCGAAGGCAGAGGCTTTAACCCACTGAGCCACCCAGGCGCCCCTGAAAGATTTTCATTTAGGCCTCCTGTGATCTCTGACCTACAGGCCAGGGGTCTAGTGTGGAGGCTAGTCCAGTTGCCAATATCATTCTAATCACACACTTAGAGAATGCTAGAAACAGCACTGTACAACCAACGCTGAATCAGAGTATATGCAGCCTTCTGGAGAAACTTACCCTGTCTCTGCAAGGTATTGCCACTTTGCTGACACTGGTCATGCCAGCTGCTTCAGGATGGTGGGTAACATAATAAGACCAGTAAATTTCATGAGCATAGGCCCAGACTTCTTTTGCTCTGGATGGAATTCCTTGATCAGAAGCAGTGGAATGTAGGAAACCATAATAGTGGTTAAGGCATTCTATAAGTACATAAGTAGTTTGGGCAGAAGCATTGTGTGTAGGAAAGAAAAATATGTATGCAGGGTGTCCATTGAAGTAATTATAGAAAGTTGCTCTTTCCATGGTGTAAGGGGTCCAGTGTAATCAACTTGCCACCAAGTAGCTGGTTGATGACCCTGGAGAATGATGTCATAATTGCGACTCAGTGTCATTTCTGCTGCTCGCAAACTGGGCACTCAGCAATGATAGTAGCTAGGTCAGTCTTCATGAATAGAAATCCACTTTTTTGAGCCCATCATAACCTCCATGCTTGCCAAATAGCCACTTTATTTATGAGTCCTTTGGGTTATGACTGGGATGACTAATGAAGAAGGATAACCAGTATCCACAAAATGGGTAATCCTATCCTTTTGGTTATTAAAATTCTTTTTTGCTTATGGGCACCCTTTGGTGAGCATTCACATGGTTCATAAATATCTTAACTTTTCTTTAAATACTCAGAGAGGTTTATCCATATCCACCTTCTTAAATTTCCTTGTCACCAATTTTCCAGTCTTGTTCTTAAGTTCCTGACCATTCAATCACACGAGGGACACAGCCCCATGAATTGGTACATAATCACACATAATAACCTTTTCTCCTTCCAAGCAAAATAAAAAACTAGGTTCCTTGCTCAAAGTTCTACCCACTGGGAAGTTTTCTCTTTATCTAGTTTCAAAGGGGGCTACAAGCTGTCCGCTTTTAAGCAATGTCTACATTTCACTCAAAGATTGCAGAGCTATTTATAAATCAGACCTGAATATTTTCTTCTCTGTTAACTGCTCACAGGGAACTCTCCTAGAGTCATAAGTTGAGGATGGAAGAAAGAAAACTGTGCGGTAGATGTAGGGAATCTGTGCATTTGGACCTCTTCTTTGTATAACTTACTTCTGCCTCCAAGGCCTGCTCAGGACCAACCACATATAGAGCACTTCCATTTGATGATGCAGTGCTGTTTTTCGTGCTAATTTTTATGGCTTAGTGGGTCAGATACCAGCCAGCTCATGATGGACTGCTCAGGTCACCTGGTGACTTGATGTTCCATAGTTCAAAGGGTCAGTGGTAGGCTAAAAGCTTTCTCTAAAAAGAAAGTAGTTACCTGCAGAGATTGGTGGCATTTTGGTAAAAATTCCTAAGGGCCTACACTGCTCTTGACCCTACGGATCTGTCAAAAGCCTCCTTAGCTGCCACCAACACTTCAAGCACCATTGGATCTGCTGGATAATAGAGCCCCGCAGCAGAGCATCTTGCACAGAAGCCTGGATCTGTTGCAAAGTCTTCTCCTGTTCTGTGTCCCAATCAAAACTATCAGCTATTAGGCTCACTCAGTAAATGGACAAGAATAACACACTTAAATAAGGACTATGTTGTCTTCAAAATGCAAAGAAGCCCACTAGGCATTGTATCTCTGTTTTGGTTATAGGCAGAGTCAGATGCAACAACCTATCTTTTACCTTAAAAGTGATATCCCCACAAGCTTCACACCATCGAAACCCTAGAAATTATACTAAGGTAGAAGTCTCCTGAATTTTTGTTGGATTTGTTTCTCACCCTCTAGCATGAAAGCATCTTACCAATAACTATAGACTTGTTGCTATGTCTTGCTCACTGGGACTAATCAGCATAATGTCAATAGAGCAATACCTTGTAGAAAAGAAAGATGACTAAGATTCCTGAGAAGTAAATTATGGCCTGGAAAGTTGATATACTTGTAAGATAGAATAGTGAAGTTATATTGATAGCCAACTGAAGGAAAACTGTTTCTGGTATACCTATTGACAGAATGGCAAAAAAAAAAAGGAATTTATCAGATCAATCGCTGCATACTAGTTACCATGGGATGTATTAACTTGCTCAAGCAATGAAACCTATCTGATATAGTACCTGCAATGGTGGTCAGCACCTGATTCAGCCTACTGTCATTATCTGTCTTTTGTAGAGGCCAAACAGGTAAGTCAAATGGGTATGCAATGGGTATCAACACTCCCGCATCCTTCAAGTCCTTGATGGTGGGACTAATATAGGCGATTTTTCCAGGAATGTAATATTGGTTTGCTAGTTTTCTCAGTGGAGGCAATTCTCATGGCTTCCACTTGTCCTTTCCCATCGTAATAGCCCTGAATCCACAGTAAGGTAACCAATGTGAGGAATCTACCAGATGCGGAATAAATCTATTTCAATTATACATTCTGAAACTCAGGAAATGACCACAGAATGGGTTTGGTGACTGACTGGGCCCATTGTAAGACATACCTAAGCTAAAAATGCATTAATCTCTTGACCTCCATAAGACTATACTCTTACTGGTAAGCCACAGTGATGGTTTAGGTTTCCTAGAATTAATGTTAGCTCAGAGCCAGAGCCCTGTAGTTCTTGAAAGATGTGATTATTTCCTTTTCCCCAAAATGCAGTTACCCTAGTAAAAGGTCCTACGGGGAAGGCTAGAAAAAAGATGAGCATTAAAAATTTTTGGTCGTCTACTGGGATTATTCCTCCAAGGCATTCAACCTCCCCTTCATTCAAGGGACCCTAAATATATAAACTAGCTCAAGTCTGATAATTGATTAAGGGGCTGTGACTCTTTGTTTTTATAATTCAGGAACTCTTGGTGTCAAATTCTGTTTTAGTCAGGGTTCTCCAGAGAAACAGAATCAATAGAATATGAAATATATTATAAAGAATTGGCTCATGTAATTATGGAAACTGAGAAATCTTTTGATCTGCCATCTGCAAACTGGATCTAATCAGAATTATTCTAATCACCCAGGAAGCTGGAGGTATAGGTGAAAAGCCTGAGAGCCAGAAAGCCAATGGTGTGGACTGCAGTCCAAGTCCAAAGGCCTGAGAACCTCAAGACCTCTGAAGGCAAAATATTGATGTCCCAGTTCAGCAGTCAGGTAGAGCACTAATTCAACTTTCTGTCTTTATTCTATTCATGTTTTCAACAGATTATATGATGCCTACCCACATTGGGGAGGATCACATGCTTCACTCCATTCACTAATTCAAATGCTAATATCTTACAAGCACACTCACAAACACACACTCAGAAATAATGTTAAACCAGCCTTTGAACATTTCTTGTCCCAATCACCTCAGCACAAAAAAATAAACCATCAGAGTCATCGTCTCCCCCAGACTTTCAAAGTGTCAGCACCATAGCAGCACATTTGTCTCTCATTCTGAGAAAGTGCCCTCAAACCAATGAATTTTGACATCCATTTGTAATTTTACCCCCCCTTGATCAAGCTATCTCAAAATCTACTCCAGCTGGGGCGCCTGGGTGGCTCAGTGGGTTAAAACCTCTGCCTTCAGCTCGGGTCGTGATCCCAGAGTCCTGGGATTGAGCCCCACATCAGGCTCTCTGCTTGTCGAGCTCTCTGCTCTTCAGGGAGCCTGCTTTCCCCTTTCTCTCTGCCTGCCTCTCTGCCTACTTGTGATCTCTGTCAAATAAATAAATAAAATCGTAAAAGAAAAGTCTACTCCAACTTATACTTTCCTATCTTACATGTACATGCTACCAAATTCTAGCAACATTTTTAATGTATAATCTCTTTCAGGTTCATAATATCTCCAGTCATATTATGCTGAGATTTAACTCTGATTTTCAGCCCAAAAACCAAGAAAAGAGTTTGGAACAGCTCTAGGGGTGATGGCCAGAAATATCAATTCTTGCTCTCTGCAGTGTCTTTAAACACAACAGGCATACTACCTTTTACTAGAGAAAAATGGGTCAACCTCTGCAACCCAGAAGTTCCATGAGGATCCACAAGATGTTCAGAGACCTCCATTTAAGTGGCCTATTCCAAGTTTTTGGGCTTCAGGATTTCCATACTAGAGCACTGGTCTTAACACTGGCTGATCACTCAAACATCTCTTCAGCTCTGCCAATCTATTATATTGTTACCCTGCTGCTCATGCCTGTCAGCTCTTCTCCTGCAAAAGATAGGTCTGCTTTGTAAGTTACCAAAGACAACCTCTTACTTTCACGGTTTGCCATTAACTGCCTGTTAATGATCCTTAGTTCTCCTTAACCCTCATCAGGTGGTTAATACAACCTAGTACTCAGCTAACTAACTTTGTAGGCCTTTTTTACACCATTATCTTTGAAATACTCAAATAGTCTCACCTGAAAAATCATTTTTTTCCATATGAACGTTTGCCAAGGGACTGGTAGTAATTTTTTTTAAAGATTCATTTATTTATTTATTTATTTATTTGACAGACAGAAATCACAAGTAGGCAGAGAGGCAGGCAGAGAGAGAGAGGGGTGGGGGGAAGCAGGCTCCCTGCTGAGCAGAAAGCCCAATGCAGGGCTTGATCCTAGGACCCTGAGATCATGACCTGAGCCAAAGGTAGAGGCTTTAACCCACTGAGCCACCCAGGTGCCCCGTTAGTAAAATTTTTAGCAATCAAGGTCCTGCTTTAAGCAAGAAATTGTCATGCCCTACCTTACCAGCCAGGATGGTGGTCTCTTTGTCTGTTAGGTGATGAATGAGCTAGTGCCAAATTTCCATCTTAATATCTGTTTAATATCTTAATATCTGTTTCCTCGGTTTCACTTGTCTTAGTCTGGGTTCTCTGAAAAGCAGATGCCAAGAGAAGATTAGATGTGTAGGGTCTTTACTGGGGGAAGTGCTAGTGAGGGAAATTGGGAGGGATCTAGAGGAGGCTGTAAGAGCTATTAAAGTCATAAGCCAGGAGGGAGGCAAGGAAGAGTCATAGCCTGCAGTGCACATCTAAAATAGTTTCAACAAGGCCAGCCAAGGTTTCAAGCCAAAGTCTCCCATCAGAGTCATCCTAAGTCTCACAGAATAGGTCTGCCTTAGCATACTTTCTACATTGAGTCACTGGCTGGGAGAAACTCTTGGGAAGCCCAGCCTCAACAGAATGCGGTGTTGCGATGAATCTCAGATTGTGACAGCTAGGGCTGTCTATTTTGTCCCTCACTAGGAAGTCTAAGAGGTGTATTTTTTATGGTAGGCACATATTTCTACCACTTACATTGAGATATTATTTAACAATGACACAGAAATTTTATTTTTGTAAAGGAAAAGAAAGTTCTTGAAATTGAGCTACTGACACAGCCGTGGTTAATCCTGTTGGTTCAGCAAACAGTGAATAGTATCTATAGTGGCCAGCACTGATGAGGGAATAATATGAGATACTTGATGAGAGGAGGAAAAAAAAATAATGATTCCTCAGCTTACAAAGATGAAAGTAGCAGATCTGTATGTAAATGAAACACCACATAATGTGAATGGACAGTAAATTTTGCTTAGAGTCACTGA
>NC_081561.1:40356831-40421265 GCF_022355385.1 Mustela nigripes | reverse complement strand
TCTTTCTTTCTTTCTTTCTTTCTTTCTTTCTTTCTTTCTTTCTTTCTTTCTTCTTTAAGATTTTATTTATTCATTTGACAGAGAGATACACAGCGAGAGAGGGAACACAAGCAGGGGAAGTGGAAGAGGAAGAAGTAGGCTTCTCACCAAGCAGGGAACCCAATGTGGGGCTCAATCCCAGGACCCTGGGATCATGACCTGAGCTAAAGGCAGACGCTTAACAACTGAGCCACCCAGGCACCCCTCACTGACATTCCTAAGTGTAGTTTTTCTCCTTCATTCATCAGGTCATGGTATCCAGGATAAAAGTTTAAAATGATTAAAAACCACTATGTGTACCATAGTAACAGTTTAGTTAATTTCTGATTCATTACAGAATATTATAAGACTAGCAGGTTCCATCCAGGAAATAAGGCTTTATTCTAAATATAAATTTAAAATTTATTTTTAATGACTCTGATTCAAGTTATCTTTAGCCATCTAAATAACCAAGGTAAAGCATGACTCACTAGAAACTTTGTATTTTCCAAAATTAGTCCTACATAATTAAAAAAAAAAATAGCATCTCACTACTGACACCAAAAAGTTTGTGTCAATTCATGTTGCATGAAATGTAAAGCTTGCACAAAAATTGTTTCATTAGCAAATAGGAAACAGGGTTTGTTCTACATGGAATCCATTTTCAACGACATGTCCTACCAAAACCTGCCAAGACATTGTTTGCCCACATTGCGTTTTGTTTGTTTGTTTGTGGGTTTTGTTGTTTTGTTTTGTTTATAATGAATGCTAAAGAGCCAATAGTCCATCTGGCATGCAGAGAACAAAAATACAAACAAATAGATGCCTCAGTAATAGAGATAAAATGAACAAGCACATATTTGGCTAAAAACTCAGGTGCCTTCAAAATATGTCAAAATTGACTTTCACAAATTAATACCAATTTCACATCAATGATCTGAAATTCAATGGAAACTTCTATTTCTATGCCAATACAATATTCAAATAGTGGTATTAAAATGATGTGGTTTTGTTCTACATCTGGCACAATATATCTGCTATTGCATAAGGACAATTTTGTTCACTCATGAGGCATTTAAATAACGAATTAGATATGTATCATTTGTGTGATTTGTTTATTTCAACATTATGCCACAGAAGGCTTATGACCACAGAGAACCTAGGAATGGATTTAAATACAGTTCTTTAGTGTCACGTGGAAAAATGAGATCTGGGTGCTCTATATCAAATGCCTGTATGATGTTTTGATGCCACACATATAAACTCTCAATGGTCATTTGGGCTCACTATCTTCTATTTCAGGGTCACTACCAGGAAGATCACTTTTCTCTACTGCAATTGATAACAATGAATTGTATATTTAATACATGTTTGTATTTACCTTTGTAGAAGGAAATGGAATGGGGTTGCATTACAGTAATGTGAAAAGCCTAAAAGCATAAAATTTAAAGCAAACCATAAATTGTCCTAGTCCCCATATATACTACTGTGATAATAGGAGGACTGATTGTGTTTCCTTAGCAGAGGGTGAATTATTTCTGTGCCTTAAATTATTCTACAACTGTAACTGGGAAAATCTTCAAGGGTTGAGTAAAAGTTTACTCATAGTATTTAAAAATATCAATATAAGATACATTTTGTGGATTAAATTAGAATTATATTGATCACTATGTAGACAAATATAAATGTGATCATAGACATGTATCCATAATTTTTTAAATTACATTTTTACAGTAAAATTCCCCTAGGTCTGAAACTTGGCTGACAGGCTTTCAGTACAGATGGGAAATACATTTTTAAATTATACATAAAAAAAATAAAGCATTCATTAGAAAAGAGTTGAAAATGAAAGATGTTTATAATTTGAAGATGCTTTTTTCTAATTCCTTTTGAAGGTGACTCAACATCTTAACATGTTTGTTCTTAATTCAGAATGTGGTTTCTCCGTAGGCAAATTTGAATGGAGTATAGGGACAATTATTCAGGTAATGAAGATAAATAAAGTTGTCTCAAATGAAAGTGGTTTTATTGGTTTAAATTATCCAGACTGGGTGCATAAATTAATTGAATTAGTTAGAAAATTGCTCAACACTTGACTTTGCATGGGAGGATAGAACATGAATAATATTAAAATAAGGATAATTAAATGATAACCACGTGAATATATGTACCTCAATACAAAGAAATTTTGGGACGAGTGAAATGTGCAATAGTATTTTAATAAGTGAGAAATCAAGGGAAAATAAAATAGTATATATGTCTTATCTTAAACTTTAATTACAACAAAATTTTACCAAAAGTTACACTTTTCTTTAATCCAAAATATAGCAAAATGAATACACCCAAGGAATGAACAAATAAATTCACTTTCAACATTACAGAATATTTTAAGACTTACAGTTTCCATCCAGGAAATAAGGCTTTATTCTAAATATAAATTTAAAATTTATTTTTTATGACTCTGAAAGCATTTTTCTTATACCAACAGTTTAAAAGGAAGACTCAGGCATTTTTCTCAGCCAACTATCTTTTCCCTCAGGCTGCAGACTCATCACTGCCAACTTTTAAAATCATTGGGATATCCAAGGGAGGAGATAGCAACTGAATTTAAGTCTCTTCTCTGTTACTTACTCATATATGAAACTAAAGAAGCTTCATTTATTTTATTTGTGAGTATTAAATGAGAGTATGTATAAAGAAGTAGTTTTTAAACTATATTATTCTTTAAAAATGAAATTAAGAAAACAGTAGTAAGTAAGTAAACACAATAAATCTCAGTTGGAAACACTAGCTGCTGAAGAAATTTTAAAATATAAAGATATTTTTAATTTCCTATTATTTTATATTCAAAAATGTTCTTGTTGAAGACTATAGGAACAAATATATAGAAATGTAAATCTGAAAACATACAATGATTGGTAATAAATAATAATAAATAAAAATAATATAAGTAATAAATATAATGATATGTATATATTATAAATATATAGTTATATAATTTAATAATTATATGACAAAGAAATAATAATACTGTTTAATTAACACTGTTAATAGTATATATTACTTATAATGTATTTACTGTAAGTTTAGACAATATGCAAACATATAAGTACATAATAAAATATAATATTTAATTATATATATTATATGAATATTAACATGCTATTAAATATAATATAAATAATAATAAAATAATTATAAGATCAATAAAGAAAAGTTTTTTGGTTGCTTTTCTCTATCTATGAATAAATACAGAAACCTGCCATGATGGCAGAAATACAACATGACTTGAAGTGGAAAGAAGAAATAAAAGATACATCACTCCATGGTAACAAAAAAGATTTGATTCGATAAATTATTATTGAACATGTAGTATACTTAGAGTGCAAGTGATATTCTATGTAATTATAAAGAAACTCTGAGAAAAAAATCATGTATTTGAATGGAAATATGGTTTGCTTTTAGGACTTCAAGCCAAATGTTATCAAATTCTTTCCATCCCTTATATTATGCCCTGTGAGTCTCCCTCATTATTATTCAGAGATCTCCTCAATCAGTATATTCAGTTTGCATGACTTTGGCATCTTTAAGTATAGAGAAAGCACATATTTTTGAGACTTCTAAGTAAAATGTCAGCATGAGCATTGCATTGAGACAAGATACATAGGTTATAAAGGAAAAAAAGAAAAGACGTAAAAATAAAGGAGTATCCAGGAATGATAAGTTAATATGTGGTGACCAATAGGACCTTAACTTTCCCCTCTACTTATTAAACTTAGACATTATTTTTTCTAATTATAGACTGCTGATTCCCCCTTTCTTAGAACATTTACTTTAGTAAACTTACAACTGTGATTCTTTCTCTTTCAGATAGGTATCTTCTACAACTCAGGAATGCCTTTCTCAACTGCCATAGTGCCATCCCTTTGAAAAATAATCATCAAAAATATTAGTGTACCTGCCTCTTAGTTTCCATGGAAGCATAGAAACCTACCTTGGGACGATGAACAAAGACAAATGGCCTAATCACATTGACCAAACTTCCCCACCATCCTCTAAGTTCCTTTTCTAGTAGCTCATAGAACACTTAGGAACTCTCTGCCATTTGTTTCAGAAGAGTTGAGTTCTACCTTATTGCAATAGTCTTGAATAATGTCCTGCTTGCCTGTTTCACTGGTCTCGTGCAATTTTATTTCATTTCTTAACATCGGGTAGAGACTGCTATAAAAACAATCACCTTCTCTTCCTCTCTGTCAATGAAAAAAAATTTAAATTACTTAAATAGAACTGAGGATATAGGGAAAACACAAGCAACATTCCTCACCAAATGATTTATTTGTTTTGTAAATCAGTGTTACTCAGCAGTATCTTGTAGGTTGTCTGTTCAGAAAGTATTGAATCTCATGCTTCTTTTTTCTTTGTATATACATATATATTTAAATTACAAACACAAACAACACCCTACTGAGAAAGTGGGAAGAATAAAAGTTTGGGGTAGTTCATTAAAGGTTTAAGAGATAGTATTCAGTGTTTGATGGTTGACTTTTAAGTAGTTTTCAAATACTCACTCGCAGAGATGCATATAAATGTACCTGCATCTAATTATTTGGTACATAGACTACCACTGAGAGAAATTTTCCAATGTTAATAACTTCAGTTCAAAACTCTACAAAAAACATTCTGTCGCCTGTCCTGGAAACGTTATATGCTAAAAGGAAGATTAGCTTTTAAGAAGATAAGAAAAGATAAAAATGGCATTTGCAATATAAAACTTGTTAAAAGAAGGGATAACATCAGAAGAAATGGAAAATGAAAATGGATACATTTCTAACTAGAAGTCCTAATTGTTTTACATATTTTTCTGATTATAAAATAGATCTTCCTTATGCTGTTTGTAGAAGATTTGGAATATACAGAAGATTCTAAAGAAAAAAGAAAAATTGTCATTGACACATTTATTCACCATCAGATATTGAACAATTATGGTTTACCAGGTCTTGTGTTAAACTTTGTGGTTCTATAATGAATGGTTATAGATTTATGACCCTTGCCATCAGGTGCTTACATATAGCAGAAGCAATTACCAGATTACTATATACAAGGTAATATGATAATTATAATGTAATCTTGGACTTCCAACATCCAGGACTGCAAAAATTGAATTTCTGTTGTTGGTGAACCATCTAGTCTATAGCATCCTGGATGGACTGAGACACCAGGGAAGGGTGTAATGTCAGTACAATCAATGGAAGAAAATAATGCAATCAAATAAAATGTGGGGAAAATGTAGCAGAGAATCTGAAACCAGATTGCCGAGATTGATAGAAAACAAAGAGTCAACTGTAAGGGATACTCTGATATGCTAATCAGATCCACAACTACCCCAGGAATGAAAGATCATTCCCCCAACTCTTGATAGTGCTGATGGAAGATGGCTCTCAAATGTCAGGCTTTTTTAGAGATTTCCTCCATTGAAGAAAACTGCTTTGCCCAAGTTCATATCTGCTTTCAAGCGCAATCTGTATCCAGTGATGGATCAATGTGGGGTACGGTATAACACCCTGAACTACTTGCCCAAAGTAGATCTCACCAAAAGTATATCCCACTTTCAGAGCTACCAATGGGATGGGCTGAAAACAGGGAAAGTTATTGCCCAAACTATACAATGAAGAGTAATGGAAGATGGTTGAAGAAGCTGAAGACTTTTACTCTAACAAAAATTCATAAACCACTTTCCTGTTTCCAGACCTGAACTGGTTTTATACCTGAAACATACTGAATGAAAAATCCAAGTTTTCAGAAAGAAAGACTCTGAAATACTAAAGCAAGTGTACATGGTAATGATTCCCAATCTTTACCCAAAGTGGTCTACAACTACTTATATAGATAACTGCACACTTGGACAAAGGATTACACAAATGTTTTAAGAATTTTTGGACACAGTGTCCTATTTTATACTGATATCTAGAGACCAGATGTGTGTGTGTGTGTATGTAGTGTATGTGTGTGTGTGCATGCACACGTGTGTGTATGTGCATGCACATCTGTGTGTGTGTGTGCGTGCATGCACATTTATACTATAGCACAGTGTAGTGAGTGGAAATCTCTGAAACTGCTGAAATTATATCATAGATTTTGCCTGAGACTGTTTTAATTCCCCTTCCCTATTGAAATATATTCTGGACTATAACAGATCTGGACTATTGGGACAACCCCAGCACATCAAACACAGACCAAACCAGTTGGTTTGACATGTTAATGTCAGAGTAACAAATGGCCAGCACATATAAAGCCTTAGCAAGGCAGAATTCCAGAGAGTTGGATATAAATATTGCAAAGATTCAGAGGAGTAGCACATTCACAGTTTTTAGGGGTTCAGTGGTCTGAGTCATTGCAGGATATTGCCTCCATAATAAAGGACAAATTATTGCATTTTGTACTTCCTACCCTAAGGGAACAACACTGTATGGTAGGTTCCTTTGGATCATGGAGATAGCATGTTGCACACTTGGAAAGGTGTGCTGCAGAACAAGAAGTCAAAAGTTATGCTTGGCCTGGTAGTCTTAAATTCAGGTAGTCTTAAGTTCAGGTAGGCCTGGCAACCATCCAGGATAAGATAGAAGCAGCATGTCTAAGATCAAAGGGCACAAGCAAGCTGCACAAACAAGTAACCCAAAATCCTATGTTATATATAACTCTTGCACAAGTTTCTCTCAACTTGCACATGCATAGGGGATACTTTAGGACTATGATAGAAGAAGAATAACCCCAAACCTGGGTAATAGATCAGCTCTATATAAGGGTACTGACCATAAGTGGACAGCCATTGACAACAGTTTCATTAAGTTTTCTTGAAAGACATTTTCAAGGGAAAATCCACTCAATGGGCAGAATTTTGTCCTGTACACCTGTTCTTCCATTCTGTGTAGCAAAAGAAATGACTCAAAATTAGAGTATATATAGATTCATGGACAATACGCAATAGCTTGGCTGGTTGGTCAGGGATCTGAAGGATAAAGATTAGAAATCAATGTCAAAGAAACACAAGACAGAAGCATGTGGTAGGGCATATAGGAGTGAGCATAGTTTGTGAGGATTTTTGTATTACATGGTAACATGCAATATACACTTTAAATGTACATACATTATGTTGTGTCCCCCATAGGTAGAATATTTTGCTCCCAGAAACAAGGGCTAAGAGCGGTAGATTATGTCCACCAGGGCCACTACAAGAATCCCTTCAGACTATAAGTCACAGTTACCACATGAGCACTTTAGAATCGCAACAAGAATCAGCAGGGAAGAACAATAGTCACAATTTGGTAGGGATAATTGAGGTGATGGAGGAGAAATTGGAGACAGAGTGTTTGTTACACAGTGGACACAGGAGGAATTTATTCAGCATATAGATAATTCACTTGTGTGTTTCTTAGTATTCTCTTGCCCAGTTGACAGAAACAAACAAAACAAACAAACAAACAAAAAAAAACAAAACAAACAAACCAAAAAAACCACAAGGGTAAGAACTATGTTCTAAAAAGAACATGGTGACCAAAGGCACAGATTATTCAAGGTTGAGTATTTGGAATATGTCCTTAGAAAGGTCATTAGGGCCAGCAGAGATGCTATCCAGGGGCTCGGGGGAGGGATATCTAGAATGGATAGTAGATAAGGAAGATGGTGAATATAATTTATAGCCCATGACCAGCAATAGTAGCTGTTCACAACAGTGAAGAGTGGGACTGTAGTTCTTTCCACTAAGCTTTATTTTCTAAAGTTTCTCCAGGAAGAGGAACACTCTGGAATCCTATAGACACATTTTTCAAGCCTTATAGAAGGAAGTGTATTTGAATAAAGCAAGAGTAGTTTGTGACGGAATCTCTGATGCACTGTCCTGAAAAAGACCAACACTAAAGTGAGGCAGTGATGCATAGAGGGCACAAAATTGAAGAGGGTACACTCATTCTCAAAGAAATAAAAATCAATGCCTTCTTGAATTTTGGTCCTTTGATACCTTACTCACCTCACCCAGGTCTTTGCCCTGTCCCCAACCCTTCTTTAGGAATAGAGGATTTATTCCCCCAGTTACTGGGGAAACCGCCAGAACACAGGCGTCAATCATCTACCATCCTTAGGAATAGCTTTTGTTGAGGCAGACTATTTTATTTAAAGTGACGACTCCTACCAGTGGCAGCCCATAACCTAAAACTGCTGATCATGCAGAAATGTAAATGCCCATTCCCCTCTCCCTAACTTGGGACAAATCTGATGGGCCTTCTCAGAATTCAAGCTCTCTATGAGGTGTCTGAGACCTTCACTGGGACTACAACACAGCTCAATGTTTCCATCTGCCTACTCCTACTTCTCTCCTCTCTCTCACAGGTGTTCATCTGAAGAGAACCACTTAAGGACATTCCTGCACAGGAACCTTTATATCAGAGTCTGCTTCTTAGAGAAAACCAATCTGTGAAACTAATAATAAGTAACAAATAAATTCTTTTTTTTTTTTGTTAGTAAATTTCAGGCCTTTAATTTGGATAATAGTATTATTAGTTGAAGCATCCTACATAATGGTTCACCTAATTTTATTCATTGTATATAGTATCTGGGTCTGTTTTGATTTGAAAATCTCCGTAAGTTTTCTTTTGTTTTTCCTTTCCTTTCCCCATCTTTCTTTCTCTTCCTCACCTTTTTTTTTTTTTAAAAAAAGGGTCGCCACATAACTGTAGGATATTCCCAGGGCAGAAGAGGGCCTTTATAAATTGAATTATAATTTCATAGCAGGTAGAATCTGCATTGTTTTAGTGCCCAGAGATGCTCAAGGGAAGGTTAAATTTAAGAGCTATTTAATTTGCATGCTGAGGTTATACCTGAAAGTCTACCAGGACTTATTTATGAAAACCCTTCTTATTAAGGGCATTCCTCTCTTCTGCTCATATGTATGTACCAAAAATCTCTTGACCTATTTCTTAAATAATTCTTACATCCCATTCTTCCAGGACCCATGTAGACACCATAAATATTAGCCAAAGCAGAATAATTAGATGTAATTAAATTGACATACTCTCCCCAAGGCCAAGTTAGTTAGATAAAGATTCATTCTCTGGACTAAATAATTAAGAAAATGCTATATTCTCTTTAGACAAGGCAAGCTTGGAAATATGGTCATGGCTTGGGGCAGATTTGTGGCTGGACTGCTCATCTTTTAGCTAGAATCATTTGTGTAACACACACAGCATCTCAGCATATCTAATTCCTATTCTTACCTGAAAAAACTCTATCTGAAGACCACAATGGGAGTTTACTGGACTGTATCTGAATGATAAAATTAGGTTTGATGTGTTTATGTGAAATCTCTATTAATTTTTTACCTAATTGGATTTATGACTTTCTATGAGTACAATTATGGTGACATTAACCAAAGATACAAAGTTATATTGTGGATTGAAGTTAATATTTCCATAAAAATTTATTTCAATTTGAATTTATACAAATTTTCTTGAAATTATTGGGGCAAGTGACTCCTTATTCAAACAGTATAGATATTTTACCCAACTTTTGCATAGATAATGATTATTTTTGTTGTTGCTAATTTTGTTAAACTGGTTTCTCAAATTTATATTTTTCTTCAGAAAGTGAACATTAAGAAGGTCTTTTTTGGAAAATACGTGTTAATAAGATGGAAAGGGTGAGGGATAGCAAGAGGTACATATATGGTTAATTTACTTTTCTTATTTCTTTTCTTTATATTTTTTAGTGATTTAGTAAATAAAATCAGCATTGTACCATTAATCTAGTCCCATTAAATGAGCAAACAAGCTTATCACTGTAATATATAGAAAACATTGGATAATGTTCTATCCATCAATAAATTAAAAATCTTGCTGTAGATCTTAATGTAGATATAAAATTAGATTCTAATTTTATTAGAAGCAAGATTTAGTAAGAAATCTTTTGGTACTATCATTCATAACTTTTTGAATATTAGAAACATATTTAGGTAGACAATATTTTACCTGTTATGTTGTTTGACAATCAGACATTTTAAAGATTGGATTTGAGTTTTAGTGTGATATAATTATTATTTTCGCTTTTTAATGAAAAATAATAATGTAGCTCCATGATTATATTTCAGGGAGAAGTTCTCCTAACATTATGAATACAAAGGAGATGAATTCCAGTGAAAATATAATTTGTGAGCCTTGCTAATCCACTAGAAAATGTTAAAATATTTCAGTTGTGGTGCTCCAAAACAGACCTTTTATCTATGAAAGTAATGCAGTCTAGACTGGAATTCTGAACTCGAATGTTGTAGCCATTATCTGAGTTTTCTCCTGCTTTGCAATTGATGATAGATAGACTTACAGAGTTGGAGAAGCTGAGTTTGGCTTAGGTGACCAAGTGAAAAATTGGATACTCACCGGTTGCCACTCTGAATTATCATGACATTTGAAGTGTTTGTTCCAACCAAAAGTGTTTTTTGAGCAGATGCAGAAACTCTTATTTACCAGATAAATGAGGTCTTCTTTCCCCCTCCTCCTTTTGTTATTCTTCAGTATATGTCTTTTAGAAGTTACTAATTCTTATAATCAGTGGCTTGACAAAAAGAAAATCTGTAAACTTGTTTATTATATGACAAAGCTAAAGGCTACCTCCTCTGTTACAGAGGGAATCCTGTCTGTATTTCTAATGAAGATTTTGAAAGTCTGGCATGAGAAAAACTTATAGTGAAAGGTCTTCTATCACAAGGAAATTGGCTTAAGCTTTGTTCAATTTTTTTTTAATTTTATATTTTAGAATCTCATTAGTATTCTAAGTTCTGTGAGGACAGAAATACTGTTGTTTTTGAAAATGTTACTTATTCATGTGTCCCTAGTCCAGTGCCTTGCAAAGCGACATATAGTAGATGTTTAATAAATATATGTGACTGAATGAATATATAACTTCTTTAGATTTATTTTCAAAAGTTGAGTACTGCTTCAGAATTAGATTTCAATTTAACCTTGTATTATTCAACCCCTTTTCTGCATTGGTAATTTTTAGTGGTAATCACATATATTTACCCATTAGGTTTCCCTGAAACAATGCAAGGAAGGATAATTTTCAGTTTAAGATTAAAAATCTGAAGCACAGCTGCATCATATGGTAACTTCAAATAATCATAGTCAGGATACAAAGACTTTTTTTTTAATATTTATTTCTTTATTGTAAAGAGAGAGAGAGAGAGAGCATGCAGATGTGCGGGGAGGGAGGGGCAGAAGGAGATGGAGAGAGAGAATCTCAAGCAGACTTCCAGCTAAGTGTGGAGCCAATCTCAAGACCCCGGATCACAATCTGAATTGAAATCAAGTCCTACACTTAATTGACTGAGCGACCCAGGTGCCCCAGGATGCAAAGTCATGTAAATTGATGGTACATGATCAAACCATAATGGCTTCTAAAAGGAGTTTAGAAAGTTTAGAATAGAAATAGACCCATTAATTCATTCTCCCTATTAAGGAACTAATGAAGTAGTAAGACTAAGTTCAGAGTAAGTTAACAAGTGGAGAAAACCTTGATGGGTTAGGATTTGAAATAAAGTGACTGGCATTTTGACTTCATTGACTTCATTTTGAAATGAAGTGACTGACCCTGTGTACTGGACTTCATGGTATGTAAGAACCCCTATCATGCATACTCTATTAAATTTTAGATTTCAAATGATGATTTTGCCATTGACTAAGGATTTAAACAGGACACTAGAGAATCTGACTAGTCCAAATAATCCTTTATAATAGTGCCAGTTATCTAACCTAACATACAAAATGAAATAAGTATCATGAGTATTTCCAACTCCAACAGAGACAGCTTGGCTGCAATGTGGCTGCTTGGCTGGAATGCTATACCTCAAATGTAGGAGAATGTCACAGTATTTAGCGAATAAATCAGGCACAGATGCATGATGGAAATACTAACATTGGAGGCAAATAAGGTAAAGGGACTCAGTGATATCATAAAAAGTATAAGAGGTACAACCGAACAACCAAATATCCAGAAACTTTATTTTTATTTTGATCATTCTAAACATTATGTAGAATCTCACCATAAATGCCTCTCCATTTCAGGATCTGGATCCACTTCCAAAGACTAACAACAACAACAACAATAGTATATCTCTAGGAATTGACTGATAAGCACCTTGTTTATTTTGTAGATTTAGATTTTTCCCTCAGATTGGTGAATTTCCATGTGTTTACAATTGACACAAACAGTCATATTTTACAACTCTTGTCCTTTTGTTGTATCAAATTTAGAATCTGTTACAGTTTTTCACATGCAACAAAATACTTTTTATATAGTTGAGTTTTTGAAAGTTTCACTTTGTACTTCCAACTTCTGCCACTGCCTTATCTGGTAATGTGAGACACTTGTAAACTAAACAAAGTTCCCAGCTTTACAACTGGTCAAAACTGATAAACAGGAAAAAGAAAAAAAAAGACTTTTTTCCTAACTTTTCTAGCTACTACAGAACTGACATCTCTTTTTAAAGAATGGCATGAGAGATTCTTACTCACAAAATGGCTTGTGTTTAGGTATGAGCAGCTCAGTACTGCAAAGTACTTCTTTTCTCTGGGCTGGCAGATTCTGTGGTTTTTATAGCAAACTCTTAAATTCTTGCCATTAATGATAGTATTGGAGCCCACAGATTCTCTAGTGTCCTGTTTAAATCCTTAGTCAATGGCAAAATCATCATTTGAAATCTAAAATTTAATAGAGTATGCATGATAGGGGTTCTTACATACCATGAAGTCCAGTACACAGGGTCAGTCACTTCATTTCAAAATGAAGTCAATGAAGTCAAAATGCCTGCTACAGGAAATACACTGGACTAACCAGTGACGATACGGCCCATACCTAGGACTTTGAAATGGATGAAACCACCAGGCTAACAGTTAAGAGAGTCAGGAGGAAAAATGAGGAACTACAGGGTGTGTATATATGGAATGTATTTGGGAAATACGGCTTCAGTAGTCTTTTCCAGAACCAAAAAGAATCTGGATACTTAAAATCTGAATACTGTTGCCTTAGAAGTTTCATCTTTTACTTACTGGTATAAGACTACTTATTTATTTATTTTTTATTGTAATACTTTAAAAAACGTTATAAATAGTTATTTTAGACAGTAATGTACTAAAAATATAAATGTGCAAGCTCAATGAGAAATAACACACTGAATTTGTTTCTTAAAAATATTGAAAATAAAGATGTAACTTTCTCCAAATATATGCTGACATTTATCATCCACCATGGTCAATAAAGTGACATCACGGATCACATGGAGATCTCAAGAAACAGAAATGTTAAAGTACCAATATTAGCAGGTAATTCTTGTTAAACATTATTTTAAGACAATTGTACTGAAACCAAGTAAGATTTAACACATGCAGTTTTTGAAACTGCCTATAGGGAGGGTACAACTTTTCACTGAGATCAAATGACTATTCTAAATAATTCTACTAATTTTGATTACAAAGTTTTCTTTATAAGTTTACAAAATAAAAAGTGATGGCATATTAAGGTGATAGATTCATGTACAGAATACTTTGGCAAATAGTTGAATGATGACATACTTATATTTATGTAATTTACATAAATAAAGAGAAAATCAATTATTTCTAATATTGGTTCAATTTTATATTTTAGAAGTTAATGCAATTAATATGATCTTCAGATATTATTGTGATTATGTTATTGCAAAGTAGTTAAATTCAACATTGAAGGTAAAATTGTAATGATTATATGAATACATATTTTAGTAAAGCATATTGTTAAAGCAATTATCCTACTTAACTAAGAAACCTCCAAAGCAGAAATGTACTTGAAATTGATTGTGGTTGAACATATAATTCAAAATTATATCAAAACAACTTTAATATTCTAATAATACAAATTATTGGTTATAAAAGCTGATATTTGCACAAAGAACTTGAGTTACAATATTTGACACAAAAATCCAAAACTAAAAAAAAAAATAAATCCAAAACTAAATAACAAATAATCAGTAAAGTAGCATATCATTTGTAGTTTCAAAACTGTCTCTCAGATTATAGAAAACTATGAGCATTTGTGAAACTGCTTTACTACTTCACCTAAACATATAATGGTAGTGATCCACTTTGACCTATCCAGATTGCCTTTGAAACTTTATCATTTTAGTCTATTGGGTACATTATATTCAAATATGAGATCTAACCATTGATAATATTCATCCTGGATTCCTTTATTTTTGAGTAATGAGTAATGAGATATCAAAAGTAGTTGATTGTAGGAATGCTAATACTGCTCTCCTCTAATTGTGCCATGGATTTTCAGCCAAGACTCTTGGGTCCTTATGGGCTCCAATACTATCATTAATGGCAAGAATTTAAGAGTTTGCTATAAAAACCACAGAAAGAATTAATTCACCTCTCTTTTTCTCAGCAGAGTCTTCCATACATTTGTATTTTAATTATTCTTCTTTACCCTCAGAAATAATTTTTAAGCATAGATCATTTCCTTTTCATACTACATTGCTCTCATTTAAAGGGAGTTTCATTATGAGTTTCATTCATACTCATATGAGCAATTTTCCATGACTTGGCTGGCGAACTAGATTTCCTCAACTAAAACCTCAATGATTGAGTACTTACTTCAATGATTTTCTAATATGCCCTCTCCCTTACCAGAATACTCCAGCACATGTATATAGCCCTGAAGAGACTCGAGGACCAGCAATTATACCAATAAGAGGATGATCCAACTAAAGCATCTGGCACCTACTGATCCATAATGCTTCTTGTGTATTCATCTGGAACCACTCTGCTTAATTAGTGAAGGCTGGACTATAATCAATAATATATGAATTACAGAGCTCATCTTCTGGAAACCCTAACAAAAATTGAAGAATGCACCCTGACTCAACAGAAACTCCAATCATCCACATCTGCTAGATCCCAGTGCTGAGCTGGACCACAGTCCTTCATATTCCTCTTCTGCAGCACATTCTCTCTCCATCTCAGAGAGAATAAATGGTGAACATTACAGGATAAATGCAACAAAGCTTTCTTTTTCACTTGTTCACTTAGTCATTCTGTCTGCATGTTTTTATAAAGTACCTGAAAGTGTCACTCACAGTGCTAGAGCTAAAGTTATCATATATAAATGAGACAGACCTGGTTCCTTCCCTTCCTGCTTAGTGAATAGAGTAAATAAACTAATAAATTCCCATAACAGAAAAGCTCAAAGAGTTCTAGGAGAGAATACAAATATCTAGATGTCCATCTGTATGTGGGGTGATGACCTACCCAGCACCAAATGATGATGGAAAGACTGTCTGACAAGGCAGTGTTCAAACTTAGAAATGAAGGAAGGCATTGCTATAGCAGAAGAGTGTTCTAGCAAAGAGAGTAATCTGTGCAAAGGCCTAGGGCTGAAAAGAGTTTGGAATTTTCTGAGAACTAAAAAATTTATGTTGGGCTGACTCATGATGTGTGAGGTGAGTATATGATATAAGATAAGGCCAAAGAATTAGGCAAGGACCATAGGAAGTAGGATCCTGTAAACAATGGTAAGGATAATGTGATGTGTAAGCAAGGAACTGATATCAAATTGTTTACATTTTTTAAAATATTCTTGATTATTGTGTAAGAGTTAATTGGAAGAAAAGCACAGACATGGAAGCAATATAGATACTTAATATAATGAGCTCATTGCAGTGGTATATTCTATCTGTCTAATAATGGAAAAGGAATCTAGTCACTCTAAAACAAAACAGAATTCTGCAATTAGCATGTTTATTTACATTACTTCTCTATTTAGAGACATGCATGATCAGTTATATATTTATATATAAGGTAGTGTACTAGAATTAAAAATAATTCAGCTTTCACATTTTATTTATATAAAGAAAACTTTGTCAAATATGAACATTAGAAATGCAGCTGTGTTATTTTTTCTATTGCAAAACCTTTGTAATTCAAACACATCTGATTTATATTGATTTTAAATTTAGCATAGAGAAAACACTTACATGCTCTATAACATTGTTAAGCATCACAAATAAAATTAGAATATGAATTGTCATTGTTTTTCTAAGTTGTAAATTAGATGACTCACCATGTAGGAAAAATGGCTCTATGATGGTTGGCTAGTTTATAATTTGAATTGTAAGTTAGGCATTATGATGTGTTTCCTGTCATAAGATTTGTGGTCTCACATGAGATTATGTATTCTTATCTTGAGCTCAATTAAGCAACAAAGTACTGAGTTCATTCAGTGAATAAAATTCAAGAAACAGCAGCTGGCTTTTTCCCAAATTATGGTAGTTGTATACTGTGCTGTATCTCTATCACTTACAAAACCTTCCGTTTCATAACCTGCTCATTATAAATCATGTAGCTTCGAAGTTTATTCATTTTATATTAATACACTCCTTTGAATTGTATTTTACAAGTCCTATTTCATCCTAGAATAGAAGGGTAATAATAAACATGAGTAGTCATGAAAACTTGTTTTGCTGAAGAATGAGGTCCAGGGAAAGCTCAGAGATTTAATTAAAATAGTTATATCTATTGAGTCCTAAATCTCTAAGTCAGGTTGTCGTGAGAATGCCTAGTGTTTATATACTGCTAATTTTTCAAGAGGGCACTGACTTCTCAGAAAATTGTATATACATCTGTCCCATGGTTCTATCGGCAAATGTCTTCCTTCATGGATAGTCATCGATATTATTTCATTCCCACTCTATGCTAAGGCCATCAGGTAGGATGCTGTTGAAAACAGCAGAAACACTAGACTTGGCCTATGACCTCAAAGATTTTTACTTTTGGCAGAAATGACAACTCTTTGTACACATGCAATATCAATGCATGTGATTACTTGCTTACTAGATTTTAGGCTTGATAAAAGCAGTGGCCATGACTTTTTTGATAAATCATTGAAACCTTAGATCAAAGCTTATAAGCAACACAAAACAGACATCTGGAAATGCTCTGAATGCTAAGGAAAAGAATTTGGAGAACTTGGAGAGAAAGAATGCATGTAAAGAACACATTTTTGAAAGTATATTATAGAAACACATAGCCTACTAAGAAATCAGTTAATGGGGGTTCCATTATCTAAAATCTGAAATTAGAATAAAGGATGAAAATTCTCTGCTACAGATACAAAAGCTCTTGTGCAGAAGGCATTTTTTAATTCAAATCACTGTGGAACAAGAACAGTATAAAACATGTGAAAAAAGAATAGAAAAATATCCATCAATGCAGGAAGAAATTTTAAAAATTAAAAAAGTATATTAATAGAACATTAAAAAGTCTCAATGACACTGAAGTAAAATTTTATGAAGATTTTCAATGAGGAAAAAAATGAAATGTTTACTTAGATCCCAAGGTAAGACATATGTGCTTAGGTCAGAAAATGCTGTAGTATACATTCTAGACAGAATTAAGACATTAATCTTTTTTTCTTTCTATGCAAATGTCTATACTTAACGAATCTCTCAAATTACTGTTCAGGTAGATATTTAGACCAAATAAATGGAAGTTTGCCACAAGAATATATATTCTTGGATATAGAGAAAGTAATAGTATGTACCATCAGCAATATCAGCAGCATTTCAGACTTTACTGAAAAGTGACTTTCAACCATAGAGGTTCTTGATAGTTCTGACAGGTTGCATTGCTGCTGGAAAGGTGGACACCCAGAAGTTCAGCATGGAAATATGGAATTCTGGGTATGTTATAGCTAGCAAAGAGCATTGAGAGAAGCAACCCAACTGAGTGTATCGACATGAGAAGTAATAATGATGCTGGGCTAGATTAGTCTTGAGCTGATTCTTTGTGGTCAGATACATGCTACAATAGTTTGGAATCTGGGAAAGAAGAAAAAAAAGAATTTGGTTGGCTAGGTAATGCTCCACTGCCTAAGTCCTAATGTCTCCTAATTACCACTACCTGTGACTATGTGACTTTACATAGCAAGGGACCTTTTTATTGTGATTAAATTAAGGATTTTGTAATTGGGGAGATTATTCTGGATTATCTGGGTGGGAACAAAATAATCACTAGAATTCTTAAAAGAGGGCCTAAAAGTGTCATAATTAAAGTCAGAAGAGGAGATGTGATGACAAGAACAGGAATCAGAGACAGGGAAAGTGATTTGAAGATGTTACACCGCAGGCCTTGTGGATGGAAGGAGAGGCCAAAAGTTGAGAAAAGTGAGTGGCTACTCTAAACTGGAAAAGACAAGGAAACAGATTCTCCTTCAGAACCTCCAAAGGGAATGATGCCATGCTGACCCACTTGGAACTTCTGACCTCCAGAACTAGAAAAAAAAAAAAATTCTGTTTTTGTTTTGTTTTGTTTTATTGTATTATGTTAGTCACCATACAGTACAAGATTAGTTTTCAATGTAGTGTTCAATGATTCATTGTTTGCATATAACACTCAGTGTTCCATGTGAACCATCCCCTCCTTAATATCCATCATTAGGCTCACCCATTTTCTCACACCCCTCCCTTCTAAAACTATTTGTTTCCCAGAGTCCACAGTCTCTCTTGGTTCATCTCCCCTTCATTTTTCCCTTCTCCTAATGTCATCCGTGCTACTCCTTGTGTTCCACAAATAAGTGAAACCATATGATAATTGACTTTCTCTGTTTGACTTATTTCACTTAGCATAATCTCCTCCAGTCCCATCCAAGTTGATGAAAAAGTTGGGCATTCATGCTTTCTGATGGCTAAGTAATATTCCATTGTATATATGGACTACATCTTCTTTATCCATTCATCTGTTGAAGGGCATCATGGCTCTTTCCACATTTTGCCTATTGTGGACATTGCTGCTATGAACATTGGGGTGCATGTGGCCCTTCTTTTCACTTCATCTGTATCTTTGGGTTAAATACCCAGTAGTGCAATTGCTGGGTCATAGGGTAGCTCTATTTTTGATTTTTTGAGGAACCTCCACACTGTTTTCCAAGGTGGCTACATCAATTTGCATTCCTACCAACAGTGTAAGAGTGTTCTCTTTTCTCATAACTTCTCCAACATTTGTTGTTTCTTCACTTATCAATTTTTACCATTCTGACTGGTATAAGGTGGTCTCTCACTGTGGTTTTGATTTGAATTTTCCTGATGGCTAATGATGATGAACACTTTTTCATGTGTCTGTTAGACATTTGTATGTCTTCTTTGGAGAAGTGTCTGTGCATGCCTTTTTTTGACTTGATTATTTGTTTTGGGGTGTTGAGTTTGAGAAATTCTTTATAGATCTTGTTTGAATAGCAGCCCTTTGTCTGTAGTGTCATTTGCAAATATCTTCTCCCATTCTGTGGGTTGCCTCTTTGTTTTGTTGATTGTTTCCTTTGTTGTGCAGTAGCTTTTGATTTTGATGAAGTCCCAAAAGTTCATTTTCTCTTTTGTTTCCCCACTGCTTTTGGAGACATACCTTGAAAGAAGTTGCTGTGGTGGTGTTGAAGAGGTTACTGCGTATGTTTTTCTCTAGGATCTTGATGGATTCCTGTCTTTCATCCATTTAGATTTTATCTTTGTGTATGGTGTAAGAGAATGGTCCAGTTTCATTCTTCTGTATATAGCTGTCCAATTTTCCCAACACCATTTATTGAAGAGACTGTCTTTCTTCCATTGGATATTTTTTCCTGCTTTGTCAAAGATTAGTTGACCATAGAGTCAAGAGTCCACAAAATCTGTGTGTGTATTTTAAACCACTAAATTTGTCATAATCTGTGACAGCCATAGTAGGAAACTAATATGGGTGGGTGAAAGAGTTTCTGTTGAATGTCTCTGGAAGACAGAAAAATCACCTTAAGGTCATTATGGCTTCAAAGGTTAACTACCATGTAAGTACTTCTAGCTAATGGAGAGCAGGGCAGCAGAAATTGGGAAAACTTATTCTCAGCTCAGAGTAATCAGAGAGAAAATGGAAGTCCATAGTCCAGTTTTAAAACATCAGATAACAGTTAATACAAAAAAAGATTGAATGTGAGCTTAAAGTTGATTTGATGCTAATGGAGTTTCAAAAGCTGACTTCTGACATTTGCTATACATCTTAAAAACTTCAGGTTTTGGGGCACCTGGGTGGCTCAGTGGGTTAAAGTCTCTGCCTTCAGCTCAGGTCATGGATCTCAGGGTCCTGGGATCAAGCCCTACATCGGGCTTTCTGCTGAGCAGGCAGCCTGCTTCCTGCTCTCTCTGCCTGCCTCTCTGCCTACTTGTGATCTTTGTATGTCAAATAAATAAATAAAATCTTAAAACAAACAAACAAACAGAAAAAAACAAAGTAAAACAACAACAACAACAAAAAAACTTCAGGTTTTATCTTGTTAGACTACATAGAAATCTGTGAGTAAGCAGCATATTAAATCCCAGGTTTATAAATGGACAAATGGAAGCACATGCAAAAGAAGTCATTTGTCCAAAGTCACAAGATGGCACCTCCTGGCTCAAAATAGAAGGATATTACTAATATAACCTAGCTCTTTCGGAAACTATTTTAAATTACTATATTTTTATAATACAATGGATATGTTGCCAGTAGCAAGCATTAAAGTTATGTTAAATAAATGAACTATCTTAATAAGCATTAGCTGGATTGATTATCTGGTAGGGGATGAGGTTTTATTACTAGTGAGTATAGTACAAAGAGAATGAGAGTTGGGTATGCTTTGAGTGACACTATTAAGTTTACACACATGTATTCAGGGTAATTTTTTTTTTTTTCTGTGTAAGTTTTCTAAGATTCAACTGTGAAAATTGTCTCAACCCATGAATGTTCTCTATATTGTTGCTCTGCCAGCCCCCGGACCATTCCTGATTGTCCCCTGGAACTTCACTGAAGGTCTAAATCAGGCTGGATGCCACCCAACCCATCTGCTCAGAGTCTGGCATGCCAAAGAACACAAGATATCAAGCTGTCCTGTGACTTCACTCTCAGTATCTGATAAAGAGCAAAAGAAGATCCCTCTGAATTGGCATCAGGACCCGAGGTCAATGCTGGCTTGTCAACTTATGAGCAGGAGAAAGAGACCAAAGCATTTTCTTTGCACAGCTTGAATCACATTTATTTCAGGGATGCAAGAAGAGGCAAGGTGTGTTGAGTTTACTTCAACATCTGAAACTGCAAAACTAATTTATTCACTTAGTCAATGAATATCTATTTATTGGCTAGACCCAATGTGAAATGCCTGAAGACATGGTCCCTGACTTCCTGTAATTTTCAGTCTAGTCTGGGATACAGTTAATAAACAGGTGAGTGAACACATAAATAATGACAATTTAGGGGAAAACAAAAACAAAAACAAAAACAAAAAAACAACTACCCAGAAGAATGTGAAGCCAGAATGGGTAGGGGTTAAGAAACTAGGGGCACCTAGGTGGCTCCGTGGGCTAAACCTCTGCCTTTGGCTCGGGTCATGATCCCAGGGTCCTGGGATCAGGGCCCACAAGGGGCTCTCTGCTCAGTGGGGAGTCAGCTTCCCTTCCTCTCTCTCCACCTGCCTCTCTGTCTGCTTGTGATCTCTGTGTGTCAAATAAATAAATGAAATCTTTAAGAAAAAATTAAAAAAGAAAGAAAGATACTACTTCACCATGGGTGGTCAGAAAGAATTATTCTGAGAAAAAAATTGAAGCTGATACCTGGGATGGAAAGAAGAAGTGGTCAAATGTCATGGACAGTGTTTCCTACAAAAGGGTTAGCATTAGCAAAGGCCTGGAAAAGAAGAAACATGGCCTAGTACAGAATATGCATGACTGAAGCACAGGGAGAAAGAACAAAATTAATATGAGAACAGATCAGGGAGTAGGGAAGAAAGTTCTGAAGGGGATATTGGAGGAAGAGCAAATCAACTGATATTACTCTAAATTTGGTAGAAAGTAGTGGACAGTTTTTTAAACACAATCTTCATTTAAAAAGACACGAGTTTGGGGCACCTGGATGGATCAGTTGGTTAAGCATCTGCCTTCAGCTCAGGTAGTGATCCTGGGGTCCTGGGATATAGCTCTGTATCTGACTCACTTCTTAGCCAGAAGCTCACTTCTCTTTCTTCCTGCCTCCAGCTCATGCTTCCCCCCCTCTCTCACATAAATAAATAAAACCTTAAAAAAGAAACAAACAAACAAAACAAACAAAAATATCTTGCCACTCTACTGAATTCTAGCAATTTTGAAATGAAGTCTCTTGGGTTTTCCACATAAAGTATCATGTCATCTGCAAAGACAGAGAGTTTGACTTCTTTGCCAATTTGGATGCTTTTTATTTCTTTTTTGTTGTATGGTTGCTGAGGCTAGGGTTTTTAATACTATGTTGAACAGCAGTGGTGATAATGAACATCCCTGCCATATTCACCACCTTAGGGGAAAAGCTCTCAGTTTTTCCCTATTGAGAATCATGTTCACTGTGGGTTTCTTTTATGGTATTGAGGTATGGCTTTTATGATATTGAGGTATATACATTTTATCCCTACACTGTAGAGTGTTTTAATCAAGAAAGGATGCTGTACTTTGTCAAATGCTTTTTCTGCATTTATTGAGAGGATCATATAGTTCTTGTTCTTTTTTTTTATTTATGTAGCGTATCACATGGATTGATTTGTGGATGTTAAACCAACCCTGCAGCCCAGGTATAAATCCCACTTGGTTGTGGTGAATAATCCTTTTAATGTACTGCTGGAGCCTAATGGTTAATATTTTGGTGAGAATTTTTGCATCCATGTTCATCAGGGATCTTGGTTTATAATTCTTTTTGGTGTGGCCTTTGTCTGATTTTGGGATCAAGGTAATGCTGGCCTGATAAGAATTTGGAAGCTTTCCTCCCATTTTGATATTTTGAAACAGGTTTAGAAGAATAGGTACTAATTCTTTAAATGTTTTGGTAGAATTTCCTTGGGAAGCCATCTGGCCTGAACTCTTTCCTTGGGAAATTTTGGATTACTGCTTCATTTCCTTGCTGGTTATGGGTCTGTTCAAGTTTTCTATTTCTTCCTGGTTCAGTTTTGGTTGTTAATGTCTCTAGGAATGCATCTCTTTCTTCCAGGTTGTCTAGTATGTTGGCATATAGTTGCTCATAGTATGTTTTATAATTGTATTTCTTTAGCGTTGGTTGTGATTTCTCCTCTTTCATTCATGATTTTATGTATTTGGGTCTTTTTTCTTTTTGATAAGTCTGGACAGGGGTTTATCAATCCTATTAATTCTTTCAAAGAACGAGGTACTAGTTTCATTGATATGTTCTACTGTTCTTTTGGTTACTGTTTCATTGATTTCTGCTCTTATCTTTATTGTTTCTCTTCTGCTGCTGGGTTTAGGCTTTCTTTGATGTTCTTTCTCCAGTTCATTTAGATGTAGGGTTAAGTTATATATTTGAGACTTTTCTTGTTTTTTGAGAAAGGCTTGTAGTGCTATATACTTCCCTCTTAGGACTGCCTTTGCAGCCTCCCAAAGATTTTAAACACTAATGTTTTCACTTTCATTTGTTTCCATGAATTTTTTTTTTCAATTCTTTATTGATTTTCTGGTTGGCCCATTCATTCTTTAATAGGATGCTCTTTAGCTTGCATGTATTTGAGTTCTTTTCAACTTTCCTCTTGTGATTTATTCCAGTTTCAAAGCATTGTGGTCCAAAAATATGCAGGGAATGATCTGAATCTTTCGGTACCAGTTGATACCTGGTTTGTCACCCAGGATGTGATCTATTCTGGAGAATGTTGCATGTACACTTGAGAAGTATATGTATTCTGTTGCTTTGGGATGAAATGTTCTGAATATATCTGTGAAGTCCAGCTGGTTCAGTGTGTCATTCAAAGCCCTTACTTCCTTTTGATCTTCTGCTTAGATGGTCTGTCCATTGCAATGAATGGGGTGTTACAGTCCCCTGCTATTATAACTGTATTATTTTTGATGTGTTTATTTGATTTTGTTATTAATTGGCTTATATAATTAGCTGCTCACATGTTAGGGGTATAAATATTTAAAATGGTTAGATATTTTTGTTTGATAGAACTTTAATTATGATATAGTGTCCGTCCTCACCTCTTATTACAGTCTTTGGTTTAAAATCTAATTTGTCTGACAATAAGATTGCCACCGCAGCTTTGTTTTTTTTTTTCTTTTCTCTCTCTCTCTTTTTTTATGTTCATTAGCATGGTGAATGGATTTCTACCCCCTCACTTTAAATCTGGGAGTGTCTTTGGGTCTAAAATGAGTTTCTTTGGGTCTAAAATGGGTCTTGCTTTTTTTAAATCCAATCTGATACCTATGTCTTTTGATTGGGGCATTTAGCCCATTTACATTCAGGATAACTATTGAAGGATATGAATTTAATGTCACTATAGTGCCTGTAAGGTCATTGTTACTATATGCTCTTCCTGTTCCTTTCTGGTCTATGTTACTTTTGGGCTCTCTCTTTGCTTAAAGAATCACTTTTAATATTTCTTGTAGGTCTGATTTGGTGATTACAAATTCTTTTAGTTTCTGTTTCTCCTGGAAGCTTTTTATCACTTTTTCTATTTTGAATGATATCCTAGCTGGATAAAGTATTCTCGGCTACATATTTTTTTTTCTTATTTAATACTCTTGGCTGCATATTTACATCATGCCAGTCCTTTCTGGCCTGCTAGTTCTCAATGGACAGGACTGCTGCCAATCTAATGTTTCTACCCTTGTTGGTGACACAACTCTTTCCCAAACTGCTTTTAGGATTTTCACTTTGTCTCTGAGATTTATAAGTTTTACTATTAGATGAGGGAGTGTTGACCTATTTTTAATTGATATTGAGGGTAATTCTCTGTGCCTCCTATATTTTGATGCCTGTTTCCTTCCCCAAATTAGGGAAGTTCTCTGCTATAATTTGCACCAATATACTTTCTGTCCCTTTCTTTCCTCTTCTTCTGGAATCCCAATTATGCTAATATTGTTTAGCCTTATGGTATCACTTATTTCTCAAATTCTCCCCTTGTGACATAATATTGTTTATCTCTCTTTTTCTCAGCTTCTTTATTCTTCATTTTTTGATTTTCTATATCATTAATTCTTTTTTCTGCCTTAAATGAGCACAGAAATCAGCTGTATTTCTATATACCATAAGGATAAACCATAAGATAACTAGGAATAAATCTAACCAAAGAGGCAAAGGACATGTGCTCAGAAAACTTAGAACACTCATGAAACAAATTGAGGAAGACACAAAGAAATGGAAAAAATGTTCCATGTTTATAGATTGGAAGAACAAATATTGTTAAAATGTCTATGGCACCTAGAGCATTCTACACATTCAAAGCTGTACCTATTAAAATACCATCAACTTTTTTCACAGAACTGGAACAAATAATCCTAAAATTTGTATGGAACCAGAAAAGACACTGAATAACCAAAAGAATGTTGAAAAAGAAAACTAAAGCTGGTGGCATCACAATTCCAGACTTTAAGGTCTATTAAAAAGCTGTAATCATCAAGACAGTATGGCACTGGCATAAAAAGAGACACATAGAACAATGGAACAGAATAGAGAATCCAGAACAAGACCCTCAGTTTACTGGTCAATGAATCTTTGACAAAACAGGAAAGAATGTCCAATGGAAAAAAGACAGTCTCTTCAACAAATGGGGTTGACAATGAATGACACTGGACCATTTCCTTAACCATACATAAAATAGACTCAAAACGGATGAAAGACCAAAATGTGAGAAAGGTATACATCAAAATCCTTAAGCAGAACATAGACAGCAACCTCTTTGACGTTGGCTTCAGTGACTTCTTGCTAGACATGTCTCCAAAGGCAAAGGAAGCAAAGGAAAAAAACAAAACAAAACAAAACCAAAAAAACACCAATTTGGGACTTCATGAAGATAAAAAGTTTGCACAACAAAGAAAACAGTCAAGAAAACCAAAAAAACAACTGACAGAATGGGAGGAGATATTTGCAAATGACATGTCAGATAAAGAGCTAGTGTCCCAAATCTATTAAGAACTTATCAAACTCAACACCTAAAGAACAAATAACCAATCAAGAAACTGGCAGAAGACATGAACAAACATTTCTGCAAAGAAGACAGCCAAATAGCCAACAGACACATGAAAAAGTGCTTAACATGACTCTGTATCAGGGAAATATAAGTCAAAACCACAATAAGATACCGCCTCACACCCATCAGAATGACTAAAATTAACAAATCAGAAAATGACAGATGTTGGTGAGGTTGCAGAGAAAGGAGAACCCTCCTACACTGTTGGTGGGAACGCAAGTTGGTACAGCCATTCTGGAAAACAGCATGGAGGGTTCTCAAAATTTGAAAATAGAACTCCTCTACAACTCAGCAATTGCACTACTGGGTATTTACCCCAAAGATAAAAATGTAGTAATCTAAAGGGGCATCAGCACTCCAGTGTTTATAGCAGCAATCTCCACAATAGCAAAACTATGGAAAGAACCCCAATGTCCATTGTCAGATGAATGAATAAAGAAGAGGTGGTATGTATATACAAAATGGAATATTTTGCAGCTATCAAAAAATGAAATCTTACTATTTGCAACAACATAGATGGAACTAGAGGGTATTACACTCTGCAAAATAAGTAACCAGAAAAATACAATTATCGTATTAT
This sequence comes from Mustela nigripes, assembly GCF_022355385.1. NCBI lineage: Eukaryota > Metazoa > Chordata > Mammalia > Carnivora > Mustelidae > Mustela > Mustela nigripes. The sequence goes on along the minus strand of NC_081561.1, from coordinate 40,394,612 downwards.
CTCACTGATACGTGGAATTTGAGAAATAAGACAGAAGATCACAGGGTAAGAGAGGAAAAAATTAAACAAGACAATACCCGAAAGGGAGACAAACTCTAAGAGACTTTTAATCTTAGGAAACAAATGGGATTGTTGGTGGGGAGGTGGTTGGGCAACAGGGTAGCAGGTGATGGACTTTAGGGAGGGTATGTATTGTGGTGAGTTCTAGGTGTTGTATAAGACTGATGAATCACAGACTGTATCCCTAAACAAATAATACTTTATACATTAATTAAAACAAAAGGAGCACATAGGTGGTTCAGTCTTTAAGTGTCTGCCTTCAGTTTAGGTCATGATCTCAGGGTCCTGGGTTCAAGCCTCACATTGGGCTCCCTGCTCAATGGGAAGCCCACTCCCCCTTCTCATGTTCCTCCTCTTACTGTGTCTCTCTCTGTCAAATAAATAGATAAAATCTTTTTTAAAAATTATAAAGGTGGAAAAAAAAGACATGAGATTTTAATTAAAATTACCAAGAATTTTGAATAGTAAATGTGGAACTTGAGGAGTAGTTGTAGAAGGGGAAGCTAGCTTAAAACATTTATTATTTTTTTAATATATTTTTCATCCCAGAGCTTAGTGAAGTACCCAGCAATAAGTATTAAAAATCTGATAAATGAGGGAAAGGAAAGATGAAAGGAAGAGAGGAAGGGAGGAAAACAGGAAGAAAGGGACAAGGTTACAAAATTAAAAAAAAAAAAGAGAGAGAGAAAAAGAAAAAAAAGAAAGTGGAGTTATTTCCAACCACAAATAAGAAAATAAGCTTTCACATAAAAGTTAAATTTGGGCAGAGGCAGAGCAATAAGACGATATATCCTAAATTATTCACTGTCACAGCAGAAGAAAAAGGAGAGAATGTTAACTGATAAATGTGAGCAAAAGAAATCCTGTGTTTGTAAAAGTATCATGGAGGGATTGAACAGGAGCTCCACAGTGAAATATGCATGCCTTGGTTTCAATATTTAATATACATTTGATATTAATGAAGGGTATTTAACCTCATTGCATATTAGTTTCACCATTTATAAAATGAGGTCAATAATAGTACCTAGCTCACTGGAAGTATATGAATAATAATAATAATATTTGTAAAGGGCTTAATATAATAGTAGGCATACAGAAAACATTGTAATAAAAATAATGAAGATAATAATAGTAGATGCTAAACACTATGGAAAATCCAGCATTTTTTCTGATACAAGAAATATTCCTTTCACAATAAAGTATGTTTAAATTCTGTCCTTAAGGCATAAAAATTCTAGGCATAATACTAATAATGCACCTTCTTTTAAATACCTTAGGTTTTGATTTTTCAGCCATTCAACAAATATTTGCCAAACATTTAATAAATACCAGATACTATGTAGGATGTATCTTGACCTTAAGAATCTTACAGCTTGGGAAAGAAACATGCATAAATAATAACTGCAATGGTCTACAGAGCACAAATTAATGGTATTATTACTATTGTGAAGAACTGAAGGAAATTCCAGATGCAGAGAGGAGAAACCACATCAGAGGCAGGATCTGAGTGGTTAAATGTGAGAGGTAGGTCCTACAAGCCATGTTCACATTTTTCTTTTAACCTAAGAGAAATGGAAAGACATAAAAAGGATTTAAGAAATGATGTGACATAAGTGGGGTTGTATTTTCAAAACATAACTTTGGCTCTAGGGAAGGTAGCATTGAAATTCTAGGTAAGATAATGAAATATTAATGCTTTGAAATGGGGAAGTGGTCATGGGGACAGACAGAAGTTAGAGGAGTAGAGTGAAGGAAAGAGTATCTGGATGAGTGATTAACAGGATGTTATTGAATTTCTTAAAGAGAAAAAATGTGGAGAAAAAAACAGGTTGAGTACATGTTTAAATATGTTTTGTTTCAGGTGTATGAGAACTATCTAGGAGGAGAGATCAAGTTAAATACACATTTCTAGGGGCGCCTAGGTGGCTCAGTGGGTTAAACCTCTGCCTTCGGCTCAGGTCGTGATCTCAGGGTCCTGGGATGGAGCCCCGGATTGGGCTCTCTGCTCAGCAGGGAGCCTGCTTCCTCCTCTCTGCCTGCCCTTCTGCCTACTTGTGATCTCTCTCTCTATCTGTCAAATAAATAAATAAAATCTTTAAAATAAATAAATAAATACACATTTCTAGAGCTCAGGGTGATGTGTGAGTAGCAGAGATAATTTAGGGACATCTCAACAGAGCTAAAAAATTGTTTTTAAATACAAAAAAGGAAGTGGAAGGCATGCTTTGCATTAGATCTGCTACAAAGGGAATATAGGACTAAATGAAATCAGGTTCTGATTTGAGCTCTGACACCCATGAGTATCTAATGTTTTCATAGATGAAATATTAGAATAGGTGGAATGACAAAAGGACACTCAAAAAAAGCCATTATTAGAGAATGAGAAGGTGCCAGAGAATGTAAATTCTTGGAAATCCAAATGAATAAAAATTTCTGAGCAGAGACGTGTGGTCACCAGAGTTAACTGCTGCTGAGAAAAACATAAAGATGTTAATTGAATAGAAGTTGAAGAAATAAAGGGAATAAGTATTGGGATTTTAGATAGATAAAAGAGTATGTACAAAAGCTTAATGATGTATAGTGACTGCAAAGTTTTCTATATGATTATATCATATCGGATGATAAAATAGGACCAGCTGAGAAAAGAACAGGAAAAATCACTTGTAGACATAGCAAGGAGGCTGTAGCAAGGAAAACAAAAACAAAAACATAGCTTTTCTCAGTATCAAAAATGAAATTGTTGAAGTTGGGATGTGTCACAATCAGGCTTGTGTTTTAGAAAGGCTATGCTGATTATTCTGACAGTATTTTGGAAAATTGTCTGCAGCAAGAAAGGGGGAATTCTAACCAATTTCCGCAAATCAGGCGAGTAGTAAAAAAGATATAAAATAAGTCAAACATGTAGGAAAGGGAAAGGAGGGGTCAGAGTGGAAATTTGACCTTCTGGACTTAGTGAAGGACTGGATGAGAAGAAGGAAGTACAGGAAACAGCTGTCGAGAAGGAGTGTTCATTCTTAATGTGGATATAACATCACCACTCACCAAGGCAGGAAACCAGAGGAGAATACTGTTCATCCATTCATTGAACTGCCACAATGTTTACTGAGCTGCCACAATATTCCAGGCACTGGAGATACAACAGTGAATAAAACAGACAAAATTGCTAACCTATGTTTATATACGACAGGCAAGAATAGAAGTACCATTTTAGTTGTCTCAAATTGGTAAAGTAACATCTTTACTTTGGTAAAATCTCAGAATAAATAGTTCTTTAGGAGAGATTCTGGAGACAGAGGATTTGCCTTACATGGGTCAAAATTTTACCATGCATTTTATGGAATAATTATAAAGAAATTAACTTTAAATATTTTTCAATAGCAGATAAAATGGCCATGTATTCTGAAGCTACAACAGATATAATAGCTGCCTTAAATATACATTGGATTCCCTTAGCCCTGACTCTGCATAAACAACAACTGAGAGATAATGGTGAATCAGAGGTACTTCAACTTCATTCATTGCATTCATCAAAGAACTCATCACTTCATCTACAATCTCTCTCCCATTGCATTATTCCAGTTTCTTCTTGGTTCTTGCTACTTAGTCTCTCATTTTACTTTTAAGTCTGTCCTTAGGGCATTGTGTTGGCATTTGCTTTCTGCCTTTTACTCACAACACACTGCCTTCTATATAATTTGAATCAGTTTCCCCATTCCAACTCTTCCCACAGTTACAGTAGCCTGATTTTGTCATTTTAGAACCAGACCTCAAGAATTCAAAGTTCCCCTATCCTTAATCCTTAGCTAAGGAGACTTTAGGCGAGTAGTGTCTGTATAAATCACAAAGGACATTTTCTTCTTGACTCCAACACTGGTCAAATATTTATTAGAATAGTGGCTTTCATTTGACATCCCTTAACTGAGCCATGATAAAGAGAATTTGGAAAGAAACCAAAGAGGAGTAATAAAAATGATTAACAGCTGGAGAAATGGGCCCTCGGAGAAAAGGCTAAAGGAACCAGGTTAGTAAAGCCTGGAGACATGAATGTTAGTGCTGGGGGCAGGGACTTAAACACTATAAATAGTGAAGAGGCTCTTGATAGAGATGAAGAGCAAGTATTCTTTCCAGGAAATAGTGGTGAGGAGAGAGTTTATAGCAAGGTGTTTGGTGTGAGAAAGGATGTCTTGATTTAATGGATTATGAGGGTTAAGTCTCTTCTTTCTAGTTTCCTTGTGAGACTGTGATCATTTTCTCATTAAGGACATACATCTCTACTGACAATTCTGTCACCACTGTATAAGTAAATGCAAAGGGGGCTATCTAGAATATTTGGAATCTCTGAAAACATATTACAAAAGACTTTCACAGCCTGGATATCCATAAATTTGCATAACATTTCACTAAATAGATGTAATTTGACAATGGGCACAGGATGAAAGTATTCCAATAAAAAATAACATTTGACTATTTAAATATATTTGCTTTAAATCATCTTGCATCTATTATTGTTTACAAAGGTTATGATGAACTTCATATCTTTTTTTTTTTTTAAGATTTTATTTATTTATTTGACTGAGAGAAATCACAAGTAGGCAGAGAGGCAGGCAGAGACAGAGGGGGAAGCAGGCTCCCCGCTGAGCAGAGAGACCGATGCAGGACTCGATCCCAGGACCCTGAGATCATGACCTGAGCCGAAGGCAGCGGCTTAACCCACTGAGCCACCCAGGCGCCCTGAACTTCATATCTTTAAAAATATTTCTCATGTCTTCTTAATTAACCTTCGGGGAAAGTTCAGCTGGTATCAAATGGCAGAATGCTTGGAAGGAAGGCAATGAAGTATACCTTAAGCTTGAAAGTGTGTTTTCCCATCTATGACATCATGAAAAAATATTCAAACTTTTTTTTTTCCTTTTTGTCTGGACCCTTGGTTTGCATTGTGGGAATTTTACTGTAGTCGGTGTGTACATTTAAAGAAAATATACCAATGTGTCTGCAATCCCAAGTTCAGTTTTAGTACCATATATTAAAATATTATGTACTATTTGTGCACATAGAAGCATAGAATAATACCAAACATTTTACTTATTGATTTTGGACCTTACTTTTTATTTATATTTGTGATACACTGATGTAACTTTTGAACACAGAATTATAGCTATTTTCAAGTGTTTCTAACAGACAAATCAATACTTTAATTTTCTGTACCTTGATTTTTGATACCGAGTTATGGAATCAGAGATTACATGAATATTGAGTGCTCATATGACTCATTCCATGCTCAAATCCACCTTTATGATATTTGATGTACCAGAACAATTAGTTAGTCACAGAAATTCTGTATGATGAGGTCATCACATCTTTTGTGGTACCTTTGCCCACATTACCACAATGTCACAAAACTGATTTAATCCATGAAGAATTTGAGTCTAGTTGTACAAGAGCCCTGCTACTAAAGAGTTATAAAACATTCAGAAACTGTTCCCTTTAAAAATTTTAAGAAAAATGTTTATAAAATGTAATTTCATAAAACTCTCCAATGCTTAACAATACCAGATCCATGAAAAATTCTCCCCAATATTATAAAGTCTACTTTTTCTTGGATTAATTTTAATGGGAATAGACAACAGGTATTATTTCATATAAGAGTGTTTCAAATTCATGTCCAATATTGGTAAATGGATGTCTGGGGTGTGTGTGTGTGTATACATATGTATACATACATATATATAATTGACATGGTAATAAATTTCTGATTTTTTTCAGTTGTCTTCTTTAATATGTGTTCTCAGCTGATAAGGGTAGCCCTCTTGTAAGCATTCATATTCTCTATGTCCTTTATGAACAGACTTTGAGTAAGAGAATTGAAAGATGAAACATAAAGGAAAAGTTAAATCCATTAAAAAAATACATACTAAGTCCTTAATATATAATTATTGGGTTAGTTAACGAGAGTAATAAAATGAAAAAAGTAAAAGTACTACTACTCAGGCCTTAGAAAAGTATACACAAGTTGGGAAAAATAAACATGTACCAATTAAGTGATCAGTTACATACATTTACTGGACACTATGTGCAAAGCAATGAGACAGAGAAATCACTTTCATTTTCTTATTAAGTCCTTACAAAAATATTTGAGAATATTTACTATTGTTGCCATTTTAAAGATAAAAATATCTAAAGCTAACATTCTTAAAATCACAAAACCAATAGTTAGCAGATTTGATTTCCAAGCAAAGATTTGTTTCTAGTGCCTGGGCTCTCCTTAGTAGACTATGTAGTCTCTCTTACTAGTTAATTAATAGAAGTCATCAGAAATTATAGAAGATGAATGGATAACTTTCCACTAACTAGATGAGTTCAATTCATACTTGGGTTTTGTTTTCATATCTATCTAATAACAGGATGATTGTGAGGTGTTCCTGAACCTTCCTTCCATTTCTAGAATTTAGTAATTCTACAGTTCTGTGGTCCTTATATGGACTGGATTGATTGATAGTCTATTTCTTCAAGAAACAAGAGCCAAGCTGATTGTTGAAGTGTGGGAAGGACTACAACAGAGAAAAAGCAATGGCTTTCCTCCATGGTTAGGGGGGAAAAAAAAAAAGTTCAGCAAGAAGGGAAAGGGAAGAGGTACATGTACGTTGATCAGCATATATTTGTTGGAGAAGATGGCAATAAAGTCAGGTAGGTAATGCACAGTCATAACTAGGAAATGTCTGAAAGCAGAAATAAGGAGTCTTAAAATCAAGCAAAAAGTGTGCAAAAGATGTTCGACATTTATGTGGTGATCAACAGATATTACAGGCTTCAGAAGCAGCCTATAGTAAAGTGGAGAATATTTGGGACAATTATTCCTGGTGAGAGCATGCTGAATCAAGGAGAAAATAAAGAACAAGAATGAATATAAGGCTCTTAGATTTCATGCACAGAAACTGGTGGTATTTCAGTTAATCCTCAGAATTCCCTTCCCTACACTCTAAGATAGTTGCATTTGTATGTCTTGCTCAATTTTTATAACCATATATATAGTGCATAATATAATTGATCTTCCAGCTTCTGCTTCTAATGTTTTTTTGTTTAATTCAGATGAAATATTTAACCTGTCTTTATTGTTTTTTTTTTCTGTCTTTATTTACTGATTCAGATCATTGTTCAAATTTCCAACAGTCACTTCTACTTATAATCCTGTCTTTTCCTCAGCCTTCTTCACACAGCTTTGGGTATTTTATAAACTTAACCCATCCTAGTTACTGATGAAAATCTGAACCTCTGGGGTATTCACAGTTGCTTTCTATTCATCATGTTTCGCTCTATACCCCCATTGACAGATCCTCAAATAAACAGTTGAGATTGTAACCCTGCCTAATCATGTGACATCCTAAAAGCTATGTTATTTTCAACTGATGAAGGCTGATAACATCATATGAGGCAAGTGAAATTTTCCTACACCAAGATCAATGGATGTTATGTCTTAACCAAAATATACATACAGTTACCTTACATGTAAATACAATTGTTTGACAACCTTCTCATATTTTAAATTTGACAATTTGGAAGTTAGATTTCACAGTGTATTTAAGGGAAATAGTTGTTGAATGCGATTTTATATTTTACATGTATTTAAGAAAAATCTTTTATTAGCTAGTAATATTTGACATGATATCTCGTTTTGCAGAGCTGAATTTCATTTAGACTGTGGTTTTCATTATTTTCATAGATTTTTAAAGTAGGCTTTTAGAATTCTCAGATAATGACAATAGCATGTCACTCTCAATGAACTGCTCTTAAAGGAGATGAGCTTTCTCTTTTCTCTTGAGATACTCATAGCATAATGCAGAAGGTGTCAGAAATAATTAAGATGAATGACTTTCTATCCAATCAAATGAAATTTATCTTTTGGAATTTTGACATTTTTCCTATGCTGTGCATGATTCTAATAAGAGCAAATCAAGAGTGCATCTTCTCAACAGAAGTGGAAAGAATCTTATATATAGCACTTTAGAGTAATTAGTTGGGAGAATAATGTAAGGGTTTCAAATTATTAACAGTTTCTGTGTGCCAACTGTTACACAAATGGGGTAAGAACTTAATGACCCTAAATATTGGTAATTTGATAGTCTTTAGACAAAACAAGGAGCCGACTCTTAACTATAGGGAACAAACTGATAGTAACCAGAGAGGAGGTCCGTGCTGGGGGGCGGAGGGGGGATGTTGGGTAAAATAAGCGAAGGGGATTAAAGAGAACACTTAACATAATGAAAAAATAAAATAATAAGAAAATCTTAATAAATAGAATTGATGTCATTTTCATGAGCAGAAATCTAAACTCCTTGAAAAATAATGTTGAGTCACAACAGCAACAACAAAAGTTTACAATTTAAATTATGTGCTCCAATTATCTATCTGCTAGGGAGATTATACATATCTCTAACATTTTCAGGAAGAATAACCTAGTGATTTTTAGACAATCAGTTGTTATATTGAACAGATTGTTTATTATCAATATTTTATTGATTGGTTTTCTGAAGATGGTTTCCTTTAACTAGAGTTTCCTAAGATTTAGATCTAGCTGTCTCATTTATTCATTCATTCAATGGTCAAAAAATTACTTGATACACACAGCAACATTTCTTCAAAGTGTATGTGCTGCTGTGTATTTAATACAAGATGACTGTCTTGAAGACTACAAAGTTGATTTATTTACCCATTTTCAAGATACATCACTAACGCCTTCATATACTAAAAAGGTGACAATAAAATTAGAAAGTCTTGCATGTTCATTTAAATATTGTAAGGCTGTGGTATCACTCTAATTTGATGTCATCTAGCCTTCTTCAAAGTCTAACAATATGCCCCCAGAGGAAAATCTAAATTCTGAGAAGGGAATGCTTTCCAGCCAAGCAGTTAAGGCAGCCAAAATGTTCTCTGGTGTTTTGAATTTCATTCCTAATAATTTCAGGTGTCATAAGCAGAAATCACTTTTCCAGTTTCAAGGAAAATATGTTGAGTTTCTATCAGCATAGAAAACCGAATCCTATCAGAGTGTCCACCACATATAGCTGGAATTTGACATTAACACCCTTGATTTATTTTTCCCCAGATTGGAGGCACTTCTCTAAATAGTCACAAACTCATCTAACACCATTGACCTGATAGGTAATGAGAAGAGCCTAGTCAGAGAAAACATCTAACCACGGCCCTGACAGAATGGGAAATCCATTCTTCCAGCTGCTCTCTGGGAGACACCAAGTCCTCATTTTTAGAAATGTTACAGTGTGTGAATTTGAGTCACTACTACTACACAGAGTGTATGTGATGTTAGCAGCATGACTGATAGTGATAAGTATTTTCTATTTCAGTGTTAAATGATATAAAATATCTTATGGCAGTGTAATTCTCCTTCATAAAAATATGTTGAATTTTGGGTGCGTGGGTGGCTAAGTAGGTTAAACGTCTGCCTTCCGCTCAGGTGATGATCCCAGGGTCCTGGGATTGAGTGCTGCTTTGGGCTCTCTGCTCAGCAGGGAGTCCTCTTCTCCCTCTGCTCCTTCCCCCAGTTCATGCTCGCTATCTCTCTCTCTCTCTCTTTCTGTCAAAAATAAATAAATAAATAAATAAATAAATAAATAAATACGAACATTTTATTTTTGTTGATTCTGGTTGCAATAGCAAGTACTGTAACAATTAGCAATAGGTACACCCCAGAGTCTGGTGTCAGACTTAAGTTTAGTGTCAACTACTAACTAGCTATATGACCTTGGGAAACATAATTATTCTCTTTCTCATTTCCTTGGTTAAATAGCATCTATGTGAGAGTGTTGTAAACACATGACTTAATTGTCATGTGCTTGTAAAGGGCTCTAGTACAATGCCCAAGGCTTCCAAAACACTCAGCAAATCTTAGCAGTATCACCACAACATACATTAGGTATTTGTCCTCAAAATACGTTTTCAAAGACTCTTATGTTCTAGCTTATAATTTTCCATTCTTGATATGTACAACTTCAAGTTCTGTGACTTTTAGGGCAGGGAAACTTTGTTACTAAATTTGCCACAAGCATGCTATAATATAATCAAATAATCTCTCATACTATACAGCTATGTACAATTTATTGACAAAAACGGATTGGTCTAAAACAGCAGTCAACACACTTCTTCTGTAAAGGTTCTGATAGTAAATAGGCTCAGTTTGAGGAGCCATCCAGTCTCTGTCACAATTTGGCAACTCTGACATTGCAATTCAAATGCGGCCAGAGACAATGCACACCTGAATGATCATGGCCACACTGAGCCTACCTACAGGCAGTCATTTGCAGACCTCGGACTAGAAAATAACCTGAGAAATTGAATACAAATTAAATAAGATGATTCCAACAGTAGTCACAATTACAAAATGAGGGGGAAAATTGCCCAAATCTTCAGTTTTTTTCTTAAATGACTTCATTATCAATTGGACATTTTTCAGGAAATACATTTTCTGAACACATTTTAGTTATTTCAAATGAGGAGGGATTTAACACAGGAAATTAAGAGTTTCAAAAACTTTGTGAAGTGAAAGGGTAAAGGTCTACTGACTTTCCAGCAATCTAGGAAAGATGGAATCATAGAAAATAAGTGTCAATGATGTCAACTGCTTAAAGTATCTAAGTACCTGACTACAGGAGGACTTGTGGGAGCCAATGGCACATGCTCTTGCTCGCCATCTGCAGAAATGTGTATGCCTGGCACTGTTACAACTGTTGCTCTGTTACTTCTTGTTACTGCCCTCCAAGTCTTTTTTTTTTTTTTTTTTCTTCACATAGGGTCAAGTTTTATTAACAGAAATCTGAAGAATTGGTAAAAACTCTAGTTATGTTTTCACTGAACCGAACTATATCATATCACTGAGTTGGATTTTAGCTTTTGAAGGAGGCCAAAGGTAAACAAACAAATCAAACTTTTTTAAAAGGTGAGTGAAATACCACTTCCTCTAAGATTATAAGCATCCCCTCAACCTAATATACTTTTATTTTCTTTTTTTCATTTTCTTTTATTTCTTTTCAGTGTTCCAGAATTCATTTTTTATGCGCCACACCTAGTGCTCCATGCAATACATGCCCTCCACAATACTCACCACCAGGATCACCCAGGCCCCTACCCCTCCTTCCCTCCAAAACCCTCAGTTTGTTTCTCAGAGTCCACAGTCCCTCGTGCTTCATCTCCTTCTCCAATTTTCCCCAACTTACTTCTCCTTTCCTAACGTCTCTGTTATTCCTTATGCTCCACAAGTAACTGAAACCGTATGATAATTGATTCTCTCTGCTTGACTTATTTCACTCAGCATAATCTCTTCCAATCCCATCCATGTTGATACAAAAGTTGGGTATTCGTCCTTTCTGATGGAGGTATAATACTCCATTGTATATATGGACCATATCTTCTTTATCCATTCATCGGTTGAAGGGCATCTTGGTTCTTTCTACACTCTGGTGACTGTGGCCATTGCTGCTATGAACATTGGGGTACAGATGATCCTTCTTTTCACTGTATCAGTATCTTTGGGGTAAAACCCAGTAGTGCAATTGCAGGGTCATAGGGAAGCTCTATTTTAATTTCTTAAGGAATCTCCACACTGCTTTCCAAAGTGGCTGCACCAACTTGCATTCCCACCAATCGTGGGTTCCCCTTTCTCCACATCCTCTCCAACATATGCTGTTTACTGTCTTGTTAATTTTGGCCATTCTAACTGATGTAAGGTGGTATTTCAATGTGGTTTTGATTTGACTCTCCCTGATTGCTGTCCATATCTTAAAGAAAAAGCCTTTCATTGGTAAAATCTAAACTAGATAGCCACTGCTAAAAGAGTTAGGAAAATATAGTTCTTATGATTTTTACCCCTCATAATTAGCAGAGACAATTTTTAGAAGAATAAAAATGTTGCAGGGTAGGAATAGGTAATAGCTAGCTCAGTATTATCCATGGGTAAAATGAAGACAATGAATCTTTTAAGTTAATACATGCTTTGATATTGATAAGATAATGGCTTCAGAATTTGAAAGTGGAATGTGTAAGTATTAAAATCACTTCAAGTTAGATAAGATAAAATTTAGCTAAGGACAATACATTTTTACTGCAAGCAAGGAATATATTTTTCATCACCAAGTGGAAAAAAATCATTTTTTTTTACATTTAAAATGTCCATGATTACAAGGAAAGTGGACAAAAATCTTTAAAGGAACTACTTCACATTTTTGACAAAAAGAGAGTTTTCTAAAAGAAGAAGACAAAAAAACCCATAGATTAAGAGATCAATATATTCAAGAGTGTTTTGGGAGTGGAGAAAGATGTAGAATTAGTAGTTTTTTTGGAGATGATCCCAGGAAATGAAAGAGCTGGAAAAGTGAGTCAGAGGAGGATGAATATGTAATATAAGAGTGCATTTTCACTTTCCCTGCTGTGGGCAATGGAGTAGGACTCTGCCAGAATATCCTGAAATGTACAGTGTGTTTTGCAGAATTGTGTACTTGAAAGGTTAAGTAATCCATCAGCTCTCCTCTCTCACTGGTTTAAGGCACCCCCAAGAGGACTAACTTCAGAATCCTCAGGCTGAGGTGCATCTGGGTCACATAGGCTCCCATGGCCTTGGGAAAGAAGGGCCAGAGGCAGAATGATACTCTTCCTGAGGAGTCATGCTGAAAGTTCAAGGTTAGCCTAACTTGTGCAGGACTGTTCACTATCTAGCTGTTGTTGAAATCAGAGGTGAACCAAGGAGATTTGACTCAGAGAAATAGAGTAGACTGCTACCATTTATTCCTTGCACAGCTCAAATTCACTCATGGGAGAATTCTTACTGTACACACTTGAGGTAGCACTTTGGAGTCCTCCTTTGATGGTGTCTTCTTCAATTATCAATTTCTGGATCTAAAGATCCACTCAGACCTGGGAATTGGCTAAGGAATTGCAATTTTATACTGTGGTATCTCAGACATTAGTTAATTTTTGTCAATTATTAAGAAGTAACATCTTAGTATAGTTTAAATTTTATTTTTTTTATTCTGAGTTGAATCCGAAATATCTTTATATGTTTAAAGGTTTTTTGGTTTTTTTTTAATCTGCCTCTGTGAATCATTCATTCATGATTTTTACTTTTTTTTTTTCTCCTTTTCTAAATCAGGCTTCTGGATGCTTTCTGCCACCAAATTATAAAGCTTCTTTTTTATGTTAGAGAGATTACCACTTTGGAATCTATATGCAAATGTATTCTCCTACTTTGTCACTTTCCTTTTGGTCTTGTTTATGGTGTTGCTGCAATACAGACACTTAAAAATATAATTAAATTGCCAACCTTTTTTTTTTTTCTTCATTGCATTTGGATTTTGAGACAGCTTTAGAAGCTTTCCCAATAGATTCATTAGTATTGTTCACTTGACCTAAGATTAGTTAAAACCTATTTTAATGTATTCTGTCAATTTCTCACTGTATTTTCTATTGCATCTCTTTATAGGAAACATTCCTTTTTATTTGGCTTATAGATCTTCAAAAATATTATATATCCACTGTAAAGTATGACCTTTCACCTTATGATGTCTTTCTCTTTCTTCTTTCATTCATTTTGGCCTCAATCCTATCTTGTCTGATAGTAGGATCACAATTTGTGCCTTTGTACTGTGTCCATTTGCCTGGATACCTTCACGTACAGATCAGCATCTCTGGCCAGGATTCCCATAATAATCTCATAACTGATCCTTCATGTGCCACCCTTTGCACCTACCATTTATTCTCAACATAGCAGCTGGGGCAATCAATACAGACTTTAAGTCATAAGGCATCATTTCTCTGTTCCAAGGTTAACAGTGACTCCCTGTGTTATTCAGAGTAAAACGCAAATTCCTTAAAATGACTTGGAGCGTCCTAGGTACTCTTGACTCCAATGCCTCTCTGGCACCCTCTTTTTCCCTTTGGTCCTCCTACTACATTCACACTAGCCACCTTAATGCTCTTTGAATTTCCCAGTCACACTCTCAACTCAGGGTGTTTATAACAGCTATTCCTTCCAGCTGAGACATTTCTCAAACATCTAAATGGCTAACTTCCTTGAAATCACCAGGTCTTTTCCAAATATAAACTTAGAATCCTTCCCTGGTCATTTCATTTAAAATCGCAGTATAACCCCAATCTGTTTTACACTGCTCTCTACGTTTACTCATTTATTATATTTATGGTTAGTGTGTATTTTTCTACTAGAATGATAGCACCAGACGACAAGGATCCTGCATAGTTTATTCACTGATGTATACTAAGATTTTAGACCAATGCCAGCACATAGTAGGGCCTTAATAAATATGTGTTGAATGAAGGCTTTTGTCTTTCTCTCTCTAATCTTGGATTATAGAGATACATGCTCTGAAAAAATGTTAGAGCGATCTTTCAAAGTATAATGCAACCACACTATATCCTCTGCTTACAACCTTTTAGTGACTTCCCATCACACTTAAAATGATCCTGTCATGGGGGGAGCAAGGCTTTTCCTGCTTTATTCTCAGACACTCAAATCTTTCACAATTCCCATCTCATATTGTGATTTCTAGCTATGATAAATCACTTGCATTTCCTCAAATATGCTATGTTTGCTCACAACTCTGTGTCCCTGCCCTTAGGTATGCTGGCTATATAATATATTGTCCAAACCAGGGCACTTCTGAGAGTTAAAGTGGATGTTATTAATAATTGTAAATGGGACTGTCCCCGACAAACAAAAATGAATGGCCAGTCACTTTATCCTTAGGCTGTCTGCCTGAAATGTCCTTCCTAATTCCTTTGCCTGATTCTGTCAAAATATCTTTCATGCTTTAGTCCCAATACCACATCTTCATGTCGGCTTTTTCATCTCCTTGTTCTAAACCAGACAACTTTCCTCCTACCTGGTAATACCCCCAATCTTGCCCTATCCTAATCACCATATTTCTCTGGCTGCTGCAGACTAGGAGAGGGTACTCCTTGAGGGCAACAACCACATTACTTAAGCTTCTATCCCTGACACTGGATACATTGTATAGCAAGTAATGGATAACAGTGACATAATATTGTAATACAGTAAGCTTAGGAGTTAAGTTTATGGGCTGCAGAGCCAAACTAGTGGGCTTAAATCATGGCTTTATCAGGGCATCTGGGTGGCTCAGTCTGTTAAACATCTACCTTCGGCTTAGGTCATGATCTCTGGGACAGAACCCTACATCTGGCTCCCTGCTCAACAGGAAGTTTGCTTCTCCCTCTGCCCTTGCTCACATGTGCACACACACACTAGCTTTCTCTCAAATAAATAAATAAAATCCTTTGAAAAATAAGTCATGTTTATCATATACTAGCAGTGTGATCTTAGGCAAAGTCTGCTCACAGAATAGTATAGATCAAATGAGTTAATATTGAAATGAGTGGCCGGAATAAAGTAAGAACTTAGTAAATCTTAAATATTTCAGCAGTATTCCAATAAAAAAAAAATACTGAGTGAATTAATAGTTTGCTAAAATAAACATCAACAATACTAATTCTATAACCAGTATTCACCCTGGATTAAAGCATAAAAATAGTTACACATCATATTTCATTTGATCTCTTTCCCCATGAAACTCATCAGGAAAAAATAGTTTTAGCATTGTCAATTTATAGTGAGGAAACTCATCCAAAGGGTTGAGGGTCACCTGGTGGCTCAGTTGGTTAAGCACCTGACTTGATTTCAGCTCAGGTCATGATCTCAGGGTCCTGAGAGTGAGCCCCCTGGTCAGGTTCCTTGCTCAGCTATGGACTCTGCCTGAGATTCTCTCTCCCTCTCCCACTGTCCCTCCCCACCTGTCTGTATACTCACTTGCTCATTTGCTCTTCTCTCAAATAAATAAATAAATCTTAAAAAAAAAAAAGTTGAATGGTTTATACAGAAATTGGGAGTTACTAAGTAAATTAGCTGAAACAAAACTGTTTATCTCCATGCCTACCCTATGTGAATTCCTGCTTCAAATATATCTTCCCCTCTTCTCCTACCAATTTCCACAATGCTTCCAGATAAGATTTCACCTCATCCAGGAACTCCCTCCAGTCTGCTTTTGCTTCCTCTCCAGTCAGGGCCTGTGAACCCCTGAGGGCAACACGGTGAGCAGATTGTCGGCATTATCCTGCATCACATTCTGCTGGTCTGCCTGTTTACCTGTTGTCTCCTGTCAGGACTGTGATTCTCTCCAGGCCAGTAATTGTGTCTTACAGACCATGCTTCTAGAAGCTAAAAGAGGAGATCACTGCTATGCTTCCTATAAAGCAGTTGCTCAAAAATATTCATCAATATTAAACACAACTCTGATCCAATATTCTTTCCAATATTTAAAGTGGCTGTTTAAAATCAGTTTTAAGAGATTTTGCCACAAGGAATACTTTCCAGTTAGACTTCTCCCTTCTTTTTATAAATATTTTTTCTATCTATATCTATCTATCTATCTATCTATCTATCATCTATCTATTTTTTAATTTATTTTAGAGAGCACTTGCTGACCAGGGAAAGAACAGAGGGAGGAGGGGGAGAATTTGAAGTAGATTCTGTGCTTATAAGTCAGAGTAACACAGGGCTCAGTCTCCTGACCCTGAGATCATGACCTGAGATGAAATAAAGACTTTGATTTTTTTCAAGATTTTACTTATATTTAAGATTTTATTTATAGAGATAATGACAGAGAAAGATAATGAAAGAGAGAGCATGACAGGGGAGAAGAGGGGAAAGCAGGCCATCTACAGATCATAGAACCCTTTGTGATGGCTTGATCCCAGGAACCAGAATCATGATCTGAGTGAAAGGCAGATGCTTAATTGACCGAGTCACTGAGGTGTCCCTTTGCCCCTCTTTTTGATATAGTAATAAGTCATTTCTGCATTCAAAAGTAAGACAGGGGTGCCTGGGTGGCCCAGTCATTAAGTGCCTGCCTTTGGCTTAGGTCATAATCCCAGAGTCCTGGGATCAAGCCCTTCATCGTGCTCCCTGCTCTGCAGGAAGCCTGCTTCTCCCTCTCCCACACCCCTGCCTGTGTTCCCTCTCTCACTGTGTCTCTCTCCAGAGACAAATAAATAAATAAAATCTTAAAAAAAATGTAAGACAATAAAATTTTAGCACCTTTTGAATAAATGCTGAATGACACACACAAACACTCCTCCTAATCTAACCATTCATAAACCAGTTAAAGGGAGTGATCGTGTTACTCAGGAATAAAAATTTCCCCCAGAGTGTGGATACTAACTGAACTATAGACAGGTTTTCAGGGGCAAAGCAAAATGAGTAGAGCAAGAGCTGTCTCCATGTTGGTATATTAAATCTTTGACAGTTTCTTAGAGGTAAACATATTTGTTCTGGGGAAATGGGCTTCCTATAGCCCAGTTGCCTGGGTTAATGGGATGGTGTGTTGCTGAAGAACTCCATTGCATTACTATCCTTTAGACAGTTGGACTTCCAGGGTTTTTCCCATACAAAATAATATAAAGCACCAGCATCAGCAATGGAGACCAGCCAGTTTAGACCTTATTCCTGGTAATACCTGTCCAACATACAAAGAGGATATGAAAGTCTCTGGGAAATAAGATAGTATACTATATGGATTAAAAAAAAATAGAATACTTGCATGTAACTACCATAACGTATTTTTTTGAGGCAGTTGTGAAACTGGTCTGTGATTGTTGATGTATTTTGTTGTAAGTCCAAAAAGAAATTGTGTGTGTGTGTGTGTTTTAAGATTTTATTTATTTATTATTTATTTATTTTATTTAAGATTTTATTTCTGCCTCACAAGTAGGAAGAAAAGCAGGCAGAGAGAAAGGGGGAAGCAGGTTCCCTGCCAAGCAGAGAGCCTGATGGAGGGCTCAATCCCAGGGAGACCATGACATGAGCCAAAGGCAGAGGCTTAACCCACTGAGCCACGCAGGTGCCCCCAAAAAGAACTTATTGAAGCTTATTTTTTAACCTAATTTTAGAGTGTCTATTTTGAATTAAAATTTGTTATATAACTTCAAAATAAGTCACAGAATGGAAAGATATGGGCTGAAACAAAGAATTTTAGATTTCAATAAAGAAACATTAATCTGAAAGATTATATTGGCATTTTAAATGTTCTGCTCCAAGTACAGTGCTAAGCATATCACATGTACATTTTTCCATTTTTGGCTTACAGTAAGTAACCTTATGGGCTAAGTGGGCTAAGTACTGTTATAATTCTTATTTTACATAGGAAGAAAATATACTTAGACCATCTCCATATTGTGTATCTACAAAACTTTAGATCTAAATAGTAGAGAATATAAAAAATAAAAATTGCAACACATTCATTTTTCTCAGTAAAGTCACCAAATGTTATATAAAAGGGATTATTAGAATGAAATATATAGTTGTGTTATTCCTGTTTTCTTATTTATACAAGGAAGGCATTTATTTTCTATATAGCACACTACAAAAGAAATCCCTCCTCAAATTATTATGTATACATGACTCACTCATAGTTTTGCTCAACAAAATTGTATTTTATTATATAATCTCCCAATAGCTGGAATTGAATAATTTGATTTTTTTTTTCTTTTCAAAGACATTGCTTTGACCCTTATACGATTAGTAAAAATAATTTCTATTCCAAGACTTTTAAATGCTAACTTAAATTTTTTCTCTACTTTTACAGTATAGAACATATGAATTACTAAAAATAAAGTTATCGTTTTAATATATTTATTTTTGCTAATATTTTTAAGTGGGCCAGCTAATATTCTCACTATATATGCACAACTCTATTTGCAAGATCTTACAAAATGAGCACAGACCTCAAAATATCATTAAAATATTTGCCCCCAGCTCACATGGAATTTGAATCTGCTCAGATAATGACATATGGGCTGTTGCCAGCAGATACAGAAGACCATGGTAATAACCTTCGCTGAGTGCCATGACCATTATTACTAGGAAGATCTAAGTTTTCTTGCACCACGGTGAGTTAAAATGCTTCTAAAATTTAGTTTGGATTTGACATCAAACTGCCCTTTCTTATATGGATTCAAATTACTTGGAGAGTCTTCCTAGGGCAGCAAATCAACCTCATAATTTCCTCCAAGGTGGTTAGCTGTAGTTCTCTCTAGCTTTCCGCACCTCCCCACACATCTCCATTAATATTGTGAATAAGTTTGGGTTTTCCAGGAAAGGAGAAAATTACACGCTAGCATCACTGTGGCCTCCATCTCTGTATCTCCAGTCTTGTATTTCTTATATTTCAACAATTTGATCTTTCAACGATATGTAGAAAATGTAATTTAATTTGAAAAATACAAAGCATTGTCATGGCTTTGTAAATCCATCAGAATTGCAAGACTAATGCTGTGGTCAACAATTCCTGACAATTAGAAAATGAGAAAGCATAAAGAGGAAAACAAACTCCTTCCTCCAGAACAGGAAAGGAGAGAAGACAGGAAACCCTGTTTAATGTGGCTCTTGATTCTTAATGTGCTGTGATTTAGGTATGAATGTATTAAATATTGTTGAAGTTATTTAGAAATGACATATTTTAAAACCTGTGAATATCAATAGCTACATGCTTTAAGAAATTTCACAAAAGCATCAAGAGAAATTGTGTAAAAATTAATTAAATTGATATAACATATTTGTTTTTTTCTCCAAGCATGTGTGTGCCCTTACATTAGGAAACATGTGTGTGTGGGCTTGTGTGTGTGTGTAATTTTTGATTTGTTTTACTTTAAAGGTCTATCTCTGGTCATTGTTGAAAAACTATGTGGTTATGTTGATTGTTATTTCTTACTTGGGAGAGTGATTTTTTAAAGGTCCCATCTTCTACTCAGTTTCCTATTTTTCAGGGATTAAATTTATTTGAGCATATTTAAGTGTATACAAAATGCAAAATCCCTATAAAACAAGAGTTGTTGCATTTGTATTGCATTTGTATTGCAGTAATATTATCTTTCATGCTGAAACTGACTTTCTAACTGTGTCTGCACACACTGCCAGCTTAAATGCTCTATTTTTCACTCATCTATTAAGGCAAATAATTGGTTAATTCTATTAACTGGCTTTTAAAAATTGACCAGTGGGATTTTTGAAATGTTCAATTGCTGAGAAAATTTAGTAAGAACATTTTTGTGGTATTGCTATGCAGTATGATATACAGCATAATAAATTCAGTAGAAAAAAACTGAAATGAAATGAGGGGTGAATTTATCCAGCCAGAAAATGGCAACTACATAGAAAAAAAATGATTTTTTCTTATGAAATGTAGCCTTCCTAAAGTGGAAGTTTCAAGTATTGCATTAACTTTACAAATATTAATTACTATTATATTCATATTATTATAATCATATTTATTAGTAACCCATATAATAATCTCTTTAATAAAAGAAATCTTAAGGAAAAATCTATAATCCAGATCAAAGGTGAGGGGTTGTGGGTGGAAGAGGCCCTGATGGGGCTCAGCATTGTAAGGGGTTTCTTAATTTCCAGACACAACTGCACAAAACTCCAAAACAATTACAATTTTAAAGCACTACATGCAAGGCAATGTTATTGACCACTGACGTGATTACTGTTATTTTAAATGTAAAATGTTAAAATTTTTAATGCAGACTCCTTCTAATTTGATGTGATATTCTAAATACCCTGTATCTTTCCAGTGAAACATATTTAAAATGGATCATTTAAAGATAGTTCTATAAACATCCTTAACTTCTTTATCCATTAGGAACTAATTACCTCTTTAACTAGAATTAAAACATTTTAAGTGTAAACCTAAATAAATTTGGATTGTCAAACACAAACTGTATGCAAACTTTTATAGAAACTTAATGTAAAAGGTTCACATTTCTATTGTTTATAGGAAACCGCAATGCAGATAATTCACATATAGAAAGAAATCATCTTTTTGAAACATGATATTTAGATCACTGGCATAAATCTAAAAATACTACAATATTTTGTCAATAACTGACTGGCATATACAGAAAGGGAAAATTTCATGGTATGATATTTCTTTGACCATAACTTTGCAGAAGAACTCCATAAATATAAAATGTTAACTTTTCAAAATATCTGTTAATCATGAGGAAAATCTATGACACTATCATATTTAATTTTATAGATATAGAAATTCCTTATTTATAATGCTGGAAATGACAAAAAGGGATAACATCTGATGCTACTTTTGATTTGAACTTACTTTTTAAATATTTTTGATTGCATGCTTACTATCTTATTTTTACAAGATAAAACTCTTTTGAGGGTTATTGGAGAAAATAAGCCATATTCTTGGGTACTGTGAATATGTCTAAGAAAGAAAAGAAAGAGTAAGTCTTCCACACTGGAAAAGAAGAAACAGCACAGGAAAGGAAGGAAAGAGAAAGAAAGAAAGGGAGGGAGGGAAAAAGAAAGAAAGAAAGAAAGAAAGAAAGAAAGATGGATGGAAGGAAGGAACAAAAGAATAAAAAACCAAGAAGGATAAGAGAAGGCTTCCTTGCATCAGACCCCAAGTATACTCAATCCACTAAGGTGCACAGGACTAGAACGTTCTTGAAACAGGTAATGAGTACGAGCCTGAGTATGGGCACACGTATCAACTTTTTGTGAAAAATGAAATTGTTGTTTTTTTTTTTAACAACCAAAAATAAATGTAAAATACAATTCAATTTGAGAAAAAAAAAGTCTAATAGCACACACAGAAAGTACACAGGAATAAAATAGCAAAGAAGTAGAGGCACTTCTTCATGGACTGAGACATAGTGAAAGAAACATGAAAAATTCCTAATAAAATTCTTAATTTTCTTTAAAACTGAATGAAGATGTGTATTAATAGGTATTGGTGGATTATAAAGTGTTAACTACTTGTTTTAATCTTAATGAAATATCATTTAAACCACTAAAATTGACAATAATTTTTTCAAGTCAGTTAATATTAGCAATAATGAGTAAATACTATAATGGGGTATCTCATAATCTCTGGAGAGAGACTCAATTGATACAACTACTTTGTACAACAATTTTGTATGATTCTGTAAACATACAAGCATACTCAAGATATAGCACTTCCACTAAAAGGTATATATTCAAAACATATTGAAGAAATGCTCCAGAAGCCCTTTAAAAATATATATATATTCTTAGGTTTAAAAAAAAAAAGAAAAACACTGCTTGTAATTAAGCCAAAGACAAATAAGAGATAATCAAACAATCTGTAAACAAAAGGATGAAAAAGCTATTTTCTTATATCCATACAAGGGAATTTTATACTATAGTGAATATGAACAGTAGTTTTATGCCTCATCATGAAGCTCAAGAAACAGTAATACAAAGTGGAAAATCAAATTGATAGCTTGAACACAGAGCTCAAAAACAGAAAAAAAATCTGGTTATAAGGTATTTATTTATACACTTTTATGTTCTAATACTCTATATAAAAGTAAAAAAAAACAAGGGTAAACCTAAAATGTACAATAGTTTTTATACTTGGAAGGAAAGGATGCTATTAGAGAAAGGTCTACATCATTAATTCTCTGTATCTGAAACTGGATGGTAAGTGCGTAGGTGTTCTTAATAATTTTATCACAATGCATTATATGTTCTTTGAATTGGCACAATATTTCACAATAGGAACAAATGCTTTTAAATAAGTACAGGTATGGAGACGCCTAGGCCAACATCTTAGACTGTTTATGTGGTTTGAGGAATCAATGGGGAGTTGCTGGGGAATTAGCCACTATGGTGACTGTTTGAAAGTTCCTAAGCCTTGACTGCTCATCAGATTGGCCCAAGGAATTTTGTAAAATGCAGATTATAGGCTTTATTCCAGTCCACAACATTCAAGTCTTTAGGTGTAAGCTCTATACCGTATTTCTCAAAAGCTGCTTAACTGTTGCATGTGATCAGTCAGATTTATAAAGCACTTATTTTTGCTATCAAAGTATTGCCTTTATAACTTTCAATTTTAGCTGTATAACTTTGAGATGTGCATCACATTCTATTTTAGGTGTTAAAATTTGAAATATTACAAAGGCTAATAGGGTTGACTTAACAGTAACAGCATCCAGAAGCAAAGGAACACAAAGACAAATACAAGTATTTCCAGGAGTGTTACGGTGAATGAGTGAGAATAGAATTATTCTTTAATTGGAAACCAAATAAGTTGATTATCCAACTAAATAAAAACACCAACTATGACCATAGGAGGCATTTAACCTCCCTAAACTTATCTTTCCTCTTATTTAAATGCAGATATTTTACTATTCTAAGATAAAACCCATATGGTTAAGCAACTGAAAGAACATCTAGAGTTTATAGGTTACTATTTATTTAAATTCTTTCTCTTTGTGAGTTTTACATATCAATTATGACTTTCAAAACGTTTAGCTGGAAGTTGAAACCAAGGATGTTTAGAATGTTTTTCTTTTTATTTTCTGAGAGGTGCAGATTTTGACTCTGGATTATATATTATTCTAAATATCCACACTGAAACAAGCAGCATCTTTTCACAATTTACCCAAACAGTGTATCAGTTTTACTGAGAATTGCTGCAATGGCTTTTCCAAACGTTTTAGGATTTTCAACTCATTTCTGTGACAATATCTTGAGGGAAGGCAAGCCACAGCCCAAGGATTAAATCCAGTCTGCTGTCAATTTTTGCAAATCAAGTTTTATTGGAACTTGCCCACGTCCACTAATTTGCAGAATACCTATGGCCGTTTTACAGTGGCAGAGTTAAGTAGTGAAAATTGACTCTCTCTGACACACAGAGCCTAAAATATGTACTGTGTGGACGTTTACAGGCACAGGATTCTCAATTAAATTCTATCACAGTTAATGGTGCACTGAAGTACCTAAAAACTTGGTACTTTAAAGAAAGAGTCTTCACAATGCAATATTTGTGAATCAGTGTGTGAACAGTCATCATCATGCCAACCTTGTGGGGCTTATGTAAAAAATTTAGATATTTTATATGTTAAAATACTTATTGGTTTTAAAATGAAGATATTTCCTCTTATTTTTAATTTTTTTTTTTTTTTTTTTTAATCAGGGTCTTGGGACGCCTGGGTAGCTCAGGTCATGATCCCAGGGTCCCAGAATCAAGTCCCACATCAGGCTCCTTGCTTGGCAGAAAGTCTGCAGATCTCTCTGCCTGTTCTGCCTGCCACTCCCCCTGCTTGTGCTCTCTCTCTCTCTCTGACAATTAAATAAATAAAATCTATAATAATAATAATAATAATAAAATAAATCAGGGTCTTGATTAACAGATGTTGATTGTTGGTTTCAATCACAGAGAAAACAAGTTGAAAATTTTGGGGGCACCTGGGTGGCTCAGTGGGTTAAGCCTCGGCTGAGGTCGGCCTTCGGCTCAGGTCATGATCCCAAGCATCAGGCTCTCTGCTCAGTGGGAAGCCTGCTTACCCCTCTCTCTCTGCCTGCATCTCTGCCTTGTTATGATCTCTCTCTCTCTTGATCAAATAAATAAAATCTTTTAAAAAAATAATTATGTTTAATATTTAGTGATTTTTATTATTATTAGATACATAAGAAGATCAAAATAATCCTCCTTTACAATAAGTATTTAAATTTTTGAACATTGTATTAAAGTATAACATGTATATAGAAAAGTGCTTAAATCAATAAAGGTATTGGTGAATCAATTTCTACAAACTGAAAATAACAATACAAACAAAATCTAGCTTAAAAACAGAACAACAGAACATTATCTTCTCCCCATAATTTCATCTTGTGTTTCCTGTCACAAACCCTTTTACGCATGTAATCATTCTTCCGACTTCTAAGAGTTACAAAAAGATAATATAGATACTTTAAAAATATATAAGTTATTCTAAATATTCTTCTAAAATATCTGATGCTTCTAAGGAACAGTTTGTTGTTTTATTTTTTTCAATTTTTGTCTGTATACCATACAGAAATTCAAAGAAATTTAAAAAAAAATTCAGAAGACTGGATAAACATAAGTTGTTTTGACAACATACTTACATAGACCATATATTTTTCAGGCCCTTGGAAATGATGAGGGAGAGGGAGTTAAGTTATAATAACAAAAAGCACTTTGGCACAGTTGAGCAAAATTACTACTATTCAATTGTAATCATAAGTTTCTCATCGCATTGGCTTTGTGCTCATCACTGCCCCCATTTTCTTAGTGTCTGCAGAGTAGCAAATACTCTAAATGCAGGCGTGATGACCCTTATCCAGCCTCCAAATTGTTCTTTTCTCTCCCCTTGCCTCAGCTCCACATTAGTACCCAGACATATCTCTGACATATATCTGACTAAAATTATAAACCTTGTGGTTGCACAGATTGCAAAGTTTCATGTTGTATGGAAATGTTCCCCTGAACCTCCGGTCTAACACATTATCAGTGTTTCCATCATGCATACGAACAGTCTTTTTCCCCCCACATAGGAGAGAAATAAAACCTAAAGTCACTTGCTTTTAAATATAGTACCACTTTTTTACTTATACTCTTAAAAGGTTATTTTTCGGTTTTAGGAATTATTTCTCATATTAGACTATCACTCAACTTGTCCTGTGGCTGAATCAAGTGATGTGGCTGCAACTGCATATATTGTATTAATTATTAATTAATTAATTGTAGCTGAGATACATTTTACAAATCATACAATACAAAAATACAAATACTTTACAAATAATATAATGAATTAATTAATTGTATCTGAGATACTATAAACTGAAAGTAGAACAGAAACAGTGTAAAATGTGTGGCATACAAAAGCACTCAATAAGCCTTTTGTTCAGTGGATCTAGTGATAATTTCTTAACTTTCTAAAGTAGAGACTCAGTTTTGACTACTTACATGATCACTCCAAATTAAGCCAGCCCTGAGTTTTTTGGCCAGATTAATTAATTTAGCACCATTCAAAAACAAATAAATAAACTCCCAACAAGAGGTAAGTAGAATAATCTCTTAACTAGGTTTATGTAGGTAAAGAAAAGAAAGAATAAGAACAATTTATCCAACTTAGGAAAAAGAATGTTTAGGTCTGACTAGTTATGCAAATATTTCCTAGACTGCATTCTAAGGAATACCTGATTTAATGTAAGTGTATTTCAATACCTGCTTACATCTTGTTGTACTTTGAAATTAACCTTGCACATAGCCTCAGACATCACACTAGAGTCTAGCATTTCCTATGGCAAAGATACTGCATTTTGAGTTTTCAGATGTCGTATAAGTAATGAGAGGGTAATCTGATCTTTAACACTCAAAGAATTTCAGATAATCCTAAATCATCTATTCCAAAAATTCTCTTTCGTAGAAAAAAAGCCCCATGGAGTTGGAAAAGGTATTGTGAGTTCCATTTTGCAATTTATGTAATTGGAAGTGAAGGACAATTATTTACACAATAGACAAAATAAACTTCCACAAAATTGCCTTGTCTGATTCTAGTATATAGTAGATAGAATATTGACACTCAAATGGGAACGATTTTAAAGGGGAATATTTCAGCACTTCTGGACTGAGTGTAGGGAAGTAAACTAGATTTTTGTAGTCATTCAGGGAAACTATATATGTTTAGATGTTGAAACATACTGACCTTCTCCATGCCATCTAGTTTCTGGGTAATTTGTAAACACATCAATGCAATCATTCAGTAACATTCCAAATACTCACAGGTTAGATATTTTAAAAATTAATATTCTCCAATATGATTTTTCATTGGCCATAATTAAATAGTTTATTACATGTGGAAAGATGGTAAGAGATTAGAAGAACAAGAAATAGATGTGCCAGTAGATTCTAGTGGAATATATAATGCAAAACATATTCAAACTTAAATACTTAAAATATATTCATTTCCCCAAATTTGAGTTCATATTGATCCTCTAAAATCAGGGAAAGCAAAACAGTGGATTTAAGTGATAGAGAGAAATAAACTCTTCTGGAATTCACAGTTCACAATACCATTCCTGAGCTAATGTCACTCTTTCTACCTTCCATTCTATTCAGAGTTCATGGATTTCTACTCAGAGTAAGGTGTGACATGGCCTTAGGTAAGTAAAAAAATGAGGTAAAATCAGACCCAGTGTGCATGTCCAACCTATTTAACAGCCTGACTTTTTTTTTTTTTAAACTGGTATGAGTATTTTGAAACAATCTGATTAAGTGTTCGTGAGTTTAAATAATAATTTCTATGGGTCTCTTCAGGTGTGGTAAATTGAAAATATGAAAGCTTTTCAAATTGAGGTTATGGCCAAGAAAACTATATCCAAAATTGGCTTAAACAAGATAAGACTTGAAACAAATAAGTTTTGATCACTTGTATGAACACAAACACTTCAAAAATTGAACTAAAGAAGTACAGAGTTTGGGGCACCTGGGTGGCTCAGTGGGTTAAGCCTCTGCCTTCAATCGGTTCAGGTCATGATCTCAGGGTCCTGGGATCAAGCTCCGCATCCGGCTCTCTGCTTGGCAGGGAGCCTGCTTCCCCCTCTCTCTCTGCCTACTTGTGAACTCTCTCTCTGTGTCAAATAAGGAAATAAAATCTTAAAAACAAAACAAAACAAAAAACTGGAGGGAGATTTATTTCCAGAAGCTGAAAATAAGGGTATTATTTTATAAGAACTAAGGAGAAACAAGCACACTGGCTTGTTCACTGCTCAAATTCTTGAAGGATATTGCTGTCCTCTGAGACAAAAGATATATTCACCTTGCACATACATGTCGAGAATTTTCAGTAAAATTTTGCACAGGAGATTAACATCTGGGTAGCAGAAGCAGGAAATAAATAGAAATTTCAGAATATTAAGTTGACTAGCATAGAAGGTGATCATAAATACATGTGATGTCTCAAACCAGGAAGCTCTTCTTGTGCTGACGCATTCCAAAGTACTTTAAAGTGACCAGTAAGAAACTAATCTGTAAAATGGGAATCACTGATAGATTTAGCTGAACTCAACTTCCTATTTTGAAATGTACCTTAGGACATGTGTGTTCAAGGGTCTCACATTTACATGTGTAAATATGTTGTCTTCCCTGATGATGTGAATATGCAGGAAGGGAAGCTCCCATTATGACTAATAAGAGTGGATGGCATAATTTCTAGTTAAAAGTACCTGATTTATCAAAATTCCTCTGGTCAGCAGTTCTCTTTTCTTCAACCCTTTAATTTGTTACAAAATAATTGATAATAAACCAATCCATGAAATAAATAGTACTTTGAACATTTGAAGTTGCATCAAGCATTTATTATACCAACCATAATTTGAATGAGCAAATTGTTTTGTTTGGAGAGTTTAATCTACTTATGTGTGGATCTCATGGGTTAGATCTCAATTTGTGGGGCGCCTGGGTCAGTGGGTTAAGCCTCTGCCTTCAGCTCATGTCATGGTCTCAGGGTCCTTGGATCAAGTCCCACATTGGGCTCTCTGCTTGTCAAGGAGTCTGCTTTCTTCTCACTCTCCCTCTGCCTGTCTCTCTGCCTACTTGTGAACTTTCTCTGTCAAAGAAATAAATAAAATCTTCAAAAAAAATTTAAATAAAGTCTCAGTTTGTGGTTTTGTGCATTACTGCCCACACAGCCAATGCTAAGACAAAATTTTCTGCAGGTGTTTGGTAATGCATACCAAACAAACAAACAAATAACTAATTTTTAAAGTAGAAAAAATAAGAAAACAGGTGAATTTGTTTAAAGTAATTTTTCGGTTTTAGGAATTATTTCTCATATTAGACTATCTAGGATACGAGACTATATTATAATATTTGGTAGCATGATTAGGATTTTTTAATGAATAGATTCTATTTTGAAAAGAATTATTAGATTTATGGAAAAATTGAACACAGAGTACAGGAAGTTCCACTACATTCCCTGATCTCGATTTTACTTGCTTCCATTATCAACATTTATATTAGTGTGTGACTTTTTTTTAATAATTGGTGAGAGATATTGATATGTATTCACCATTATAATGTTATACAGAATAGTTCTACCATCCCAAAACTACCTCTCTTTGTTTGCCCATTCACCAATAAATGACATCTTTGTTGTTTCCAAGTTTTGGCAATTACGAATAAAGCTGTATGAACACTTGTGTGTGGTACATGTGTGGACATGTTTTGAACTCATTAGATTATATACCAGAAATACAGTTTCTGGGTCATATCAGCTGACTATGTTGAGTTTTGTAAGAAATTGCCAAACAGTCCTTCCAAAGTGACCACTCTATTTTGCATTCCCATCAGCAATGAATGACAGTTTCTGTTGCTCCACGTTCTTGACATTTGATATTGTCAGAGTTTTAGATGTTAGCCATTCTAGTAGGTGTGTGATGGTTTATCCTTGTTTTAATTTGGAAGTCCCTGATGACATATACTGTTGAGCAGCTTTTCATGTGTGTTAACCATCTGCATATGTGCTTCTGTGAGATCTCTGTTAACATAGTTGGCTCACTTTTTAATTAAGATCTTTTTTGTCTTATTGTTGAGTTTTAGAAGCTCTTTGTATATTTTGGGTGCAGTCCTTTATTAAGTATGTATTTTGAAAATATATTTTCCCAGTCTGTGACTTGTCTTTACATTCTCTTAACACTATTTTTTGCAGAGCACAAGTTTTCAGTTTTAAGTCCAACTTTTTGTTTGTTTCATGGATCATACTTTGCGTGTTGTATCTGAAAAAAAAATTGCCAAATGCAAGGTCATCCAGATTTTCTCTCGTTTCTTCTAGGAGTTTTATAGTTTCATGTTTTTCATTTAGGTCTTGATCCATTTTAAACTCATTTTTGGGAAGGAAGTAAAGACTGTGTTTAGATTCATTTTTTGTAGATTCCTTTTTTTACATGAATGTTCACTTGTTCTAGCACTATTTATTGAAAAGATTCTCATTTCTTCATTGAGATGCCTTTGACCCTTTGCCAAAGATCAGTTTGCTAGATTTATATGGGTCTATTGATGGACTCTATTCTGTTCTGTTGATTAGTAGCATATTTTAATAGTATTTTTATACTTAATGGTTCATTGTATAATACTGTACAATGACAAAGCAACTTCCTTTAATTTTAAATTTATTTTAGAGTATTTTGTGTAATCTTATGTAATTAGCCAGAAATTAACTATTTCAGTTCATTTTTTTTTGAAAATTCAAAAATAATAATTTCCTTAGGAAAATAATATTTGCTTATTTGGTTTTATAGAAACTGCCTTTATAGAAAATCTTGGAATATGTCTAATCCAAGAAGAGATGTTTATAGATTAAGATATTTATCTGCAGGTACAAAGACTGGACTATAAAATAAAAGATAATCATGAGATAAATTTTTACTTAATAGTAATAGTAATAATTAAAAATGGTTTAACTATTGTTAGGTATTTGACACTTTTTTAATCCAATTTTTTTTTTCTGGTCAATGAGTTTTCAACATCTAGAGTCATAGATGTTTGATAATGAATAAAAATTACTCTTCATATGAAAGCATTTAAATATATACAAATTTCTGTATATAATTTGAGGAGTTGATCATTCCTGTGAGTTATACTGATGGGTCCTGGATCAAAAACAACCACACCAAGGCCTCCCAAAGCATACTCCCAGAACCCAACGAAATATTCGTATTAAGTGATTTTCTAGTTTCTTTAGTCAAAATTTGAAAAAGTTAAGGCTTTTCTGAGGTAATACCCCTCAGATCCTTAAATAAATGTACGTGTTGCTACTCAAAAGAGACATAAAGTACATAGCCCTTAAAAGAAATTTGTAAATAGAATCATTGTTCCCCCTACAAGAGCATCTGATAGGACTAGTGTTGCCAGGAAAAGCAACTTAGGAAAGCACTGAGCTTGTCTAATGTCTGGTAATGAACTGTGTAATGTCTGGTAAAGAACTGTGTAAAATTAGCCATCTTTCTATTTGCCTTTATTCTTCCTATAGTCTTTTAGTATTTCTAAAATTGCTTCAGGTTTTGATTTATATTAGGACAGCATGGTATTTGAACTTGATATCCAGGTTCAATGTGGCACCCTGGAGAAGGTGGTTCTAGGCAATGACTGAAGAGGATTCATGTCCCAACACAGTACCACCAAGGTAGACTGGAGTTTGCCCAGTGCCTCTGAAGAAATATGAGTATATTTTCATTGTATTCCCATTTCTTAGGTCTTATCTTATATATGGAATCTTTTCCTGATCACTCAAATTCCAATAATTCTAAGTGAAAAATAATTCACTATTTTTTCATCCTCTATGAACCTCTGTCATATCTCTCAAGTTGTCCCTTGTAGCATATACATATTTTTCTTCTTCTGCATAATGTCAGTTTAGAAACAAAGTTTTCATTCATTCAGCTATTCCTTTAACCTTATGTCATTCAGCATCAGTGTTTCCTTTCATAGATTTTGAGCTCCTATATATAAAGTGTCATATCAGTTTAGCTTGATTTTTAGAGCAGCCAATATTTCAAAACAGATATTTAAACAATTTTTATGAAAATTTTTCTAAATATCAATCACATGTTCCATGCCCCTCACAAACTCACATGAGGTAATACATTTACTTACTTACATATTTTCCAGTTTTGATGGCTCAAAATTATACTAAGATGATTTTGAGACATTTTCTTTTTACCTGGGGAGAAAAGTTTGTGGAAACAAATTGAAAGCATTAGGAGAAATAAAGACCCATTTCTCCTTCCTGCCTTACATCAACAGGAATCCAACAAATAAGCTTAATATGCTTCTCGTTTAAAATGGATATAATGCCTGAGAGAGGGAGAAACTTGCTTTTCACATGTAGAAATGTCTGTCACTATTGGTTTACTGCTTATCTCATCCAATAATTGCATTTCTTGATGATTCTTTTGAATCTTTGAGTATGAATAAAGCAAAGTATACACTGAATAAATGCTTGAATAAGTGAATGAATCCTTGTGAGCTAACAAAGAAGGTTGTTTTAGAACAATAACTGTTGAGAGGTAAGTAAAAGAAGGATAATTTGGATTTAGATGAGATGTAGCAATGAGCAGCATGATGGCACTGGAACCTGCCCCCTCCTCCCACCTTCCTGACCACCCCCTCCCTAACCATGGAAAGAAGCAAGTTCTTGTCCTGTCAGAGTGAAGAGAACTATTAACTGCTCAATAAATATCTTTTAGAATAATTTGAAGCAAAATGGAAATTTCCAGTTGCTCACATTATATTGTTAAATATATTTATGTATAGAATAAAATAAAACAGAAATGAGGGCCCAGCAGAAATGATGAAAAATTGGGGAAGAAGAGTCAAACATAGGAATTTGTATGGTTCTAAGAGCTTTAGGAATTTCAGACAGCCTGTCAGTATGTGAGGGGAGCAGGTGTTTTCATTGGTTCTTTTCCTCTTACCTGTAGTCATCTATCAAAATTTAAAAGTGAAATGTGTCACTTTAAGATGTGTAATAAAACCCCTCATATAAATAATGATTAATTAAATCAAAAGAAATATATAATTGGGGAGATTTTGAGAGACATATTCTGAAATATCTGTTAAAATTAGTTACCTTATACAAAATAATGTCTATAAATGATAAACATTTTCTACAATACCTTCAGTATATAACTGTTTCTGGTGATTTTATTAGGGCATCTTGTCAGTTCCCTGAATATGAACACATTCCAAAAAATGTTTGGGAAATTAAACCAGTAGATGCAAAATGAGTATATGAACCAGCTATAAAGGAACAAAGTGTTGTCCTGTCCATGAAGTTAATCACTCTAAAATTATTCCTTTGTTGAAATTATTCAAAACACTAAGCCATGGGTTATTAAGTTTACTCTGTAGGGTACTATAAAAAAGATATTCTTAGGATAGGAATAATGCCACCACAACATACCAGTCTATAAATTTCAAAGAAGTTCACAAACTCTTATGTGACTTGGGAAACATGAATTCATATGCTGCAGTGAATGAGTTATCTCGTTTTCACATTCTTGCTCATGAAGCAAGTGAAATATTTGACCATAAGTAAGTAAATTCATGATGACCTCATTGAATGAGATGTACTGGATTTCCTAGGGAACAAAAATAGGAAGAAAAGTGATAATGTAACAGAAGGTAAATTCCCTACAGAGCTTTGTTAGGTTTTTGTTTTTATAATTTAAAGAAATTATTTCAATATTTTAGACTTTTGATGAACCTACAGAATTCATTTTGGTGATGATTTTTAAGTCATTTAAAACAAGTTTATTGTATCTATGTTCAAGTGTACCTGGACATTTCACAAAAGGCCCTTTCTCCTTGTAACAGAATCATATTTTTTTTTGGTTTTATCACTGGTGCTAAACTTAATTAGATAATAAAGAAGGATGAAATGGACTCTAGAATCAGCTGAGAGGACGAGGAAAATGCATCCTTGTCCAAGTGTGTCATTGTTTCACAAATAGTCACTAATACTTTGCATTTTTAAAAAAAAATTGCATCATTTTAATAAACATTTTTAAAAGTCTTTTTTGGGTTTTGTTTTGTTTTTGTTTTTGTTTTTTTCTGAGCTATCTATCTGTTCACTTTATTTACTGATTTTGGAGAGATCTTATTTGTAACATAATTAGAAAATTACATTTTTAAATTTATTTTAATTTTTTTATTAACATATAATGTATTATTAGCCCCAGGGGTACAGGTCTGTGAATCACCAGGTTTACACATTTCACAGCACTCAGCATAGCACATACATTCCCCAATGCCCAAAACCCCTCCTCCCTCGAACTACCACCCTACCCCCAGCAACCCTCAGTTCATTTTGTGAGATTAAGAGTCTCTTATGAGGGGCACCTGGGTGGCTCAATCGTTAAATGTCTGCCTTCGGCTCAGGTCATGATCCCAGGGTCCTGGGATCGAGCCTCACAACTGGCTGCCTGCTCGGCAGGGAGCCTGCTTCTCCCTCTCCCACTCCCCCTGCTTGTGTTCCCTCGCTCACCGTGTCTCTCTCTAACAAATAAATAAATAAAATCTTAAAAAAAAAAAAAAAGAGTCTCTTCTGTTCCATTTATTCTTATCCCTATTCATTTATTCTTATCCTACCACCTTGACATTGCCTCTCAACTTCCTCAAATCAGGGAGATCATATTATAATTGTCTTTCTCTGATTGATTTATTTCACTAAGCATAATAACCTCTAGTTCCATCCACATCATTGCAAATGGCAAGATTTCATTTCTGTTGATGGCTGCATAGTATTCCATTGTGTATATGTGTGTGTGTGTGTGTGTATATACACACACATACATACATACATACACATACATATACCACTTCTTCTTTATCCATTCATCTGTTGATGGACATCTAGGTTCTTTCCATAGTT
Source organism: Mustela nigripes (assembly GCF_022355385.1). NCBI lineage: Eukaryota > Metazoa > Chordata > Mammalia > Carnivora > Mustelidae > Mustela > Mustela nigripes. The sequence goes on along the minus strand of NC_081561.1, from coordinate 40,360,238 downwards.
TGACTATTGTGAACATTGCTGCTATAAATATTCGGGTGCACGTGCCACGTTGGATCACTACATTTGTATCTTTAGGGTAAATACCCAGTAGTGCAATTGCTGGTCATAAGGTAGCTCTATTTTCAACTTTCTGAGGAACCTCCATACTGTTTTCCAGAGTGGCTGCACCAGCTTGCATTCCCACCAACAGTGTAGGAGGGTTTCCCTTTCTCCACATCCTTGCCAACATCTGTCATTTCCTGGCTTGTTAATTTTAGCCATTCTGACTGGTGTGAGGTGGTATCTCATTGTGGTTTGATTTGTATTTCTCTGATGCCGAGTGATGTTGAGAACTTTTTCATGTGTCTGCTGGCCATCTGGATGTCTTCTTTGCAGAAATGTCTGTTCATGTCCTCTGCCTGTTTCGTGATTGGATTATTTGTTCTTTAGGTGTTGAATTTGTAAGTTCTTTATAGATTTGGATACTAGCCCTTTATCTGATATGCCATTTGCAAATATCTTCTCTCATTCTGTCAGGTGTCTTTTGTTTTGTTTACTGTTTCCTTTGCTGTGCAACAGCTTTTGATCTTGATGAAGTCCTAATAGTTCATTTTTGCCCTTACTTCCCTTGCCTTTGGCGATATCCTAGGAAGAAGTTGCTGTGGCTGAGATGGAAGAGGTTTCTGCCTAGAACCTTGAGGTTCTCCTCAAGGATTTTGATGGATTCCTGTCTCACATTGAGGTCTTTCATCCATTTTGAGTCGATTTTTGTGTGTGGTATAAGGAAATGGTCCAGTTTCATTTTTCTGCATGTGGCTGTCCAATTTTCCCAACACCATTTGTTGAAGAGACTCTCTTTTTTTCCATTGGACATTCTTTCCTGCTTTGTCGAAGATTAGTTGACCATAGAGTTGAAGGTCTATTTATGGGCTCTTTATTCTGTTCCACTGATCTATGTGTCTGTTTCTGTGCCAGTAACACATTGTCCTGATGATGACAGCTTTGTAATAGTGCTTGAAGTCTGAAATTATGATGCCACCAACTTTGGATTTCTTTTTCCAACATTGCTCTGGATATTCAAATTCTTTTCTGGTTCCATATAAATTTTATGATTATTTATTTCATTTCTTTGGGAAAAAAAGATGGTATTTTGATAGGGATTGCATTAAACGTGTAGATTGCTTTAGGTAGCATAGACATTTTCATAATATCTGTGCTTCCAATCCATGAGCATGGAACATTTTTCTATTTCTCGTGCCTTCCTCAATTTCTTTCATGAGTACTTCATAGTTTTCTGAGTATAGATTCTTTGCCTCTGGTTAGGTTTATTCCTCAGTATCTTATGGGGTTGGGTGCAATTGTAAATGGGATTGACTCCTTAATTTCTCTTTCTTCTGTCTTGCTGTTGGTGTAAAGAATGCAACTGATTTCTGCGCATTCATTTTATATCCTGACACTTTACTGAATTCCTGTATAAGTTCTAGCAGATTTGGAGTGGAGTTTTTCGGGTTTTCCACATATAGTATCATATCATCTGCAACAAGTGACAATTTGACTTCTTTGCCGATTTGGATGCCTTTACTTTCTTTTTGTTGTCTGATTGCTGAGGCTAGGACTTCTAGTACTATGTTGAATAGCAGTGGAGATAATGGACATCCCTGATGTGTTCCTGACCTTAGCAGAAAAGCTCAGTTTTTCTCCATTGAGAATGATATTTCCGGTGGGTTTTTCATAGATAACTTTGTTGATATTGAGGTATGTACCTTCTATCCCTACACTTTGAAGAGTTTTGATCAGGAAAGGATGCTGCACTTTGTCAAAGGCTTTTTCAGCATCTATTGAGAGTATCATATGGTTCTTGTTCTTTCTTTTATTAATGTATTGTATCACATTGATTGATTTGAGGATGTTGAATCAACCTTGCAGCCCTGGAATAAATCCCACTTGGTTGTGGTGAATAATCCTTTTGATGTACTGTTTGTTGGATCCTATTGGCTAGTATTTTGGTAAGAATTTTTGCATCTGTGTTCATCAAGGATATTAGTCTGTAATTCTCTTTTTTGATGGGATCCTTGTCTGGTTTTGGGATCAAGGTAATGCTGGCCTCATAAAATGAGATTGGAAGTTATCCTTCCATTTCTATTTTTTTGGAACAGTTTCAGGAGCATAAGAATTAATTCTGCTTTAAAGGTTTGGTTGAATTTCCCTGGGAAGCTGTCTGGCCTGGACTCTTGTTCCTTGGGAGATTTTGGATTACTGCTTCAATCTCCTTACTGGTTATGGGTCTGTTCAGGTTTTCTATTTCTTCCTGGTTCAGTTGTGGTAGTTTTTATGTCTCTAGGAATGCATCCATTTCTTCTAGATTGTCAAATTTGCTGGCGTAGAGTTGCTCATAGTATGTTTTTATAATTGTTTGTATTTCTTTGGTGTTGTTTGTGATTTCTCTTCTTTTATTCTTGATTTTATTTATTTGGGTCTTTTCTCTTTTCTTTTTGATAAGTCTGGACAGGGGCTTATCAATCTTATTAATTCTTTCAAAGAAACAGCTCCTAGTTTTGTTGATTTGTTCTATTGTTTTTTGGTTTTTATTTCATTGATTTCTGCTCTGATCTTTATGATTTCTCTTCTGTTGGGTTTAGGTTTTCTTTGTTGTTCTTTCTCCAGCTCCTTTAGGTGTACGGTTAGGTTGTGTATTTGAGACCTTTCTTATTTCTTGAGAAAGGCTTGCATCACTATATATTTTTTTCTCAGTACAGCCTTTGTTGTGTCCCACAGATTTTGAACCATTGTGTTTTCATTATTATTTGTTTCCATTATTTTTTTCAATTCTTCTTTAATTTCCTGATTGACCCATTCATTCCTTAGAAGGATGCTGTTTAGTCTACATGTATTTGGGTTCTTTCCAAATTTCCTCTTGTAATTGAATTCTAGCTTCAGAGCATTGTGGTCTGAAAATATGCAGGGAATGATCCCAATCGAGACCTGATTTATGACCCAGGGCGTGATCTATTCTGAAGAATGTTCCATGTGCACTAGAGAAGAATGTGTATTCTGTTGCTTTGGGATGGAATGTTCTGAATATATCTGTGATGTCCATCTGGTCCAATGTGTCATTTAAGGCCTTTATTTCCTTGTTGATCTTCTGCTTGGATGATCTGTCCATTTCACTGAGGAGAGTGTTAAAGCCCCCTACTAAATATGTATTATTGACGATGTGTTTCTTTGATTTTGTTATTAATTGGTTTATATAGTTGGCTGCTCCCATGTTAGGGGAATAGATATTAACCCACTGAGCCACCCAGGCGCCCTAGGGGAATAGATATTTAAAATTGTTAGATCTTCTTGTTGGAAAGACCCTTTGAGTATGATATAGTGTCCTTCCTCATCTCTTATTATAGTCTTTGGCTTAAAATCTAATTGATCTGATC
>NC_081561.1:40273196-40356731 GCF_022355385.1 Mustela nigripes | reverse complement strand
TAAAATTGTTAGATCTTCTTGTTGGAAAGACCCTTTGAGTATGATATAGTGTCCTTCCTCATCTCTTATTATAGTCTTTGGCTTAAAATCTAATTGATCTGATATAAGGATTGCCACCTCTGCTTTCTTCTGATGTCCATTAGCATGGTAAATTGTTTTCCACCCCCTCACTTTAAATCTGGAGGTGTCTTTGGGTCTAAAATGAGTTTCTTATAAGCAGCATATTGATGGGTTTTGTTTTTTTTATCCATTCTGATACCCTGTGTCTTTTGATTAGGGCATTTAGCCCATTTACATTCAGAGTAATATTTGAGAGATATGAATTTAGTGTCACTGTATTGCCTGTAAGGTGACTATTACTGTATATTGGCTCTATTCTTTTCTGATCTACTACTTTTAGGCTCTCTCTTTGCTTAGAGGACCCCTTTCAATATTTCCTGTAGAGATGGTTTGGTGTTTGCAAATTCTTTTAGTTTTTGTTTTTCTTGGAAACTTTTTATCTCTCCTTCTATTTTTAATGATAGCCTAGCTGGATATAGTATTCTTGGCTGCATGTTTTTCTTGTTTAGTGCTCTGAATATATGATGCCAGTTATTTCTGGCCTGCCAGATCTCTGTGGAAAAGTCTGCCATCAATCTAATATTTTTACCATTGTATGTTACAGACTTCTTTTCCCGGGCTGCTTTCAGGATTTTCTCTTTGTCACTAAGACTTGTAAATTTTACTATTAGGTGATGGACCTATTCTTATTGATTTTGAGTGGGGTTCTCTGCACCTCCTGGATTTTGATGCTTGTTCCCTTTGCTATATTAGGGAAATTCTCTACAATAATTCTCTCCAATATACCTTCTGCTCCCCTCTCTTTCTTCTTCTTCTGGAATCCCAATTATTTCAATGTTCTTTCATCATACGGTATCACTTATCTCTTGAATTTTCCCCTCGTGGTCCAGTAGTTGTTTGTCTCTCTTTTATTCAGCTTCTTTATTCTTTGTCATTTGGTCTTCTATATTAGTAATTCTTTCTCCTGCCTCATTTATCCTAGCAATAAGAGCCTCCGTTTTTTATTGCACTTCATTAATAGCTTTTTTTTTAATTTTAATTTGGTTAGACTTTAGTTTTTTATTTCTTCAGAAAGGGCTTTTATTTTTCCAAACAGGGTTTCTCTAATATCTTCCATGCCTTTTTGGAGCCTAGCTAGCATCTTGAGAATTGTCATTCTGAACTCTAGGTCTGACATATTACTAATGTCTCTATTGATTAGGTCCCTGTCCTTTGGTACTGTCTCTTTTTCTTTTCTTTGCGGTGAGTTTTTCTGTCTTGTCTTTTTATCCAGATAAGAATATATGAAGGAGTGAAAAAAATACTAAAAGTGTGGTAGGGACCTTAGGAAAATATGCTTTAAACAAATCAGAGGAGACCCCAAATCGTTGGGGAGAAGAAAGGAAGTAAAAAGAAGCTCAGAAAAAAAATTTTAAAAGCAAAAAATAAAGAAAAAATATAAAAAAGAAAATATATATTTTAGACTGCTGAATAGAACAGAAACCCCCCCACTTAATTTTGGGAGTCTTTTGGTCTCTTAGAAGAAACTACCTCCCAAAATTTTAAAGAAGGAAGGAAAACACACACACACACACACACACACACACACACATACACACTCACACACACAATAAGGGTAAACATGATGAAGGGATGGAATAAGACTATAAAGATATTTTTTTTTTTAATTTCTAAAAACGGAGTTGATAAGTTGGTTGGGAGAATAATGAAAAAGAAAGTGGTGAGATTTTGTTCTGGCTGGAGACTAGAATAAAGACCTGTGCTAGATTTAGGGTATATTTTGATCTATTAGAAGAAATTGTATCCCAATTTTTTTTTTAGAAGAAGAAACCCTATATGTATACAAAATATAAAGTTAGATACAATGAAGTATAAAATATGAGTATAACAATGAAAGTTCTTTTTTTTTTTATGAAAGGTATTGTTGAGATAAACTAGTTAAGAAATGTTGAAAGAGGAAAGAGTAAAAGTTAAACAAATTTTAGCTTAAGAAAAAAATAAAATTAAAAAAAAATAATTAATTTTGCAAGACTAAAGAATCATAGGGAGAAAGCCACGAATTCCATGCTTTGCTTTCTCCTCCTCTGGAATTCAGCTGTTCTCCTTGGTAAGTGAACTTGATCTTGGCTGGTTTTCTTGTTGATCGTCTGGGAGAGGCGTCTGTTATAGTGATTCTCAAGTGTCTTTGCCTGTGGCAGAATTTCACCGTCCTTACCAGTGGCCAGGCTAAGTAATCTGCTCAGGTCAACTTTTGGGAGCTTTTGTTCCCTGAACGCTTTCTGTAGAGTTCTGGAGGATGGAATGAAAATGAAGGGCTCAATCTCTGGCCCAGAGGAGCCAAGAGCTCGGGGCCCTTCTCCTCAATGTGACCGTTGAGAAAAGCACTCAATCACTCCCATCTCCCTGGCCTCTGGCCATGCTCCGAGCTCACCCAGCCTGTGACCAAGTGTCTCTGGAACACAGCCCCACCTACAATCTCCAAATCCAGCAGATCCTTGTGCTCTTTCAGGACGGTCTCCCTGGATCTTGTGGGATCCCTGTGCACAGAGCAGTGGTCTAATTGTGCCAAGGATCACAGTTTAAGGTAAACTGGAGTTGAAAGCTTACTCCTCAGCTCCGTTTCTCTAGCCAGCTTCTCTGCTCTAATACCTGTGAGCTCTGTGACACTCAGACAACACCCAATCCTTCTGTGACCCCACAGAACCTGAGACCATGCTGTCCCTATATGGGTTTCACCTCGGCTTAGCCTCTGGAGTGATGTCCCTCAGTGAAGCAGACTTATAAATGTTCTGATTTTGTTCTCCATTGCTCCACTGCTTGCTGGGAGCTGGCCCCTCCCCCCGCAGTCTATCTTCACTTTGGATTCACTTCTCTGCAGGTCCTACCTTTGAGAAAGTGGTCGATTTTTTGTTTCTAGAATTGGTGCTCTTCTTCTCTCCAATCTCCTGTAGGATTTGTAAGTGTTTGGAATGGTTTGATAAACTATCTAGCTAATCTCCTGCTACTTGATATCATCTCAGCCTGCTACTTCTCTGCCATCTTGACTCCTCCCCAGAAACTTTTCTTTTTAAAAACTATGAATGTTAATATATATGTGTTCTCAGAAAACCTTAAAACATGTGTTTCCAAAAAATTCAGGCAATAGGTGTCCATCAACAGATGAACAGATAAAGAAGATATGGCATATATGTGTATGTGTGTGTGTGCATGTGTGTGTGTATATGTATAATTTCAACCATATCATTGCAAAAGGCAAAATTTCTTTTTTGATGGCTGCATAATATTCCTATATATATATGTGTATATGCGTATATATACATATATACACATATATACATACATATGTATGTAAGGCTGCATAACATTCATATGTATATATGCACATAATAGGAATATTATGCAGCCATCAAAAAAAGAAATCTTGCCATTTGCAACGATATGGTTGAAACTATACATATATATATATATATATATATATGTACACATACACACACATATATACCAGATCTTCTTTATCTGTTCATCTGTTGTATATATGTATGTATATATATATATACACATATATATTTAGGAATATTATGCAGCCATCAAAAAGAAACTTTGCCATTTGCAATGGTATGGTTGAAACTAGAAAGTATTATGCTAAGCAAAATAAGTCAGTTAGAGAAAGACAATTATCATATGATCTTTCTGATACGAAATTTGAGAAAAAAGACAGAGAATCATAAGGGAAGGAAAAATGAAAGAAGATGAAACCAGAGAGGAAGACAAAACATAAGATATTCTTAATTTCAGGAAACAAACTGAGGGCTGCTGGAGAGGATGGGGGTGGGAGGGTTAGGGTGGCTGGGTGATGGATATTGGAGACATTATGTACTATGATGAGCACTGTGAATTGTGTAAGACTGATGAGTCACAGATCTGTACCCCTGAAAAAAATAATATATTATATGTTAATAAAAAGAAAATCCAGGCAAAATCTTTGATCATAAGAATCATGAGTAAAAATAGTATAATTCTGAATTAACTACTTTATTGTCTATTTTTAGGCTAAAAAAAGTAAAAATAAATCAAATGAAACCCACTTTTTTCTCTTCTTGTTTGTATCTGCTAGCACACTGTTTACTCCTTTTCATGTCTTAGCCTACCAAAAATGGACTGACCTTTTTTTTGTGTCACGTATTCCACATCTATAACATCAAGAGTATAGAACAAATGAAATAGATGTGGTTGAAGCTTAAGAAAAGTTTCACATTTCAGTGCACCTATAATATGGTATTAGTTTACATATAACTGGTGGTCTTAAAAGTACAGTTTGTCCTTTTTAGTGTCATAAACCTGGGAAAATATCTACTAATGTCAAAATGCTGTCATGTCTCAAAATATCTAGAGAACTTCACTTTTGGAATGCCTCTAGGTCACATTAAAACCTAATAAGCAGATTCTTTTCACTTTAAATATAATTGTCTACGGTACTAGTATGTATGTTGACATCACCTCAACAAATTACTTTTGAAAAATGTTTCCTTCTTTGCGAAAACCAAATTTAACCCCAGAGAAAAAAGAGTTATCTAACAGCAACTCATATATATCTTTTTTTTTTTTCTGAGAAAGAGAGAGAGCAGATGGGAGTGGTCAGAGAGAGACAGACAGAGAGAGAGAATCCCAAGCAGCCTTCACCCTCAACATGGAGTCCAAAGTGGAGCTTGATCACATAATCTGGAGTTGTAATGCTTAACCAATTGAGCCACGCAAGCACCCCACAATTCATATACATCTTAAGCAAAAGCAGTATCTGCAGCTTATGTGGCTACTTTGAGAGATATAAGGTAGTACCTTTTCAGAGACAAATCTAAATTGTTTTAAAGTAAGCCATCCTAAAAATCAGTCTTAGAGATTATATTTTGAAATATGACATAAAATCAAAGGGGAATAAGACATATCTTTGGGTAGTAAAAAAGGAAGTCTAATAAATATGTGGCCAAATAATTTAGATTGCTCTTTAGAAAGCACCCAAAAACCTGGGAGGCAGTAGAATCCAGTGATCCTGGGAGAGCAGAGTGTGATGCCAGGCTCCCTGTGTGTGACTGCTGGTTCTGACACATTTTAGTTGATGACTTGGACAAGTTACCCAGTCTTCATATGCCTCAGTTTCCTTTTTTATAAGATTTTCTTTATGTTTTTGAGAGAGAGAGCATGAGTGAGAGGGGAGGTGCTGAGGGGGAAGCAGACTCCCCACGGATCAGGAGCCCCATGTAGGTCTTGATCCCAGGATCCTGAGATCATCATCTGAGCCAAAGATAGCTGCTTTACGGACAAGCCACCCAGGTGCCCCAATATGCCTAAGTTTCCTTATCCGGACAATTGATATGATGATAGCACCTATTTTACTGTTAGAAATATTTAAGTTAATAATTAAAGTATTTATATGTGCTTATATAAGAGCAGTTCCTGGCATAAGGGTAAATCTTAACATGTAGTAAGTACTTAGCAGATAAACAAAATAGAGACTTGAACTCATGCCCAGGAAGTGCTGCTCATAGGCAGAGATATAATTTCTCCTGCAGTCTGTGTGCTTATTAAGTGAGAGGATTGGATTTGTTGAGTCCTAGTGCAATTAACCATCTTAAGAGTCTTAAAATGTACATTAAAATGAGATTAGAAAGCAAGGAATCAAGACACAGAAAATTAGAACTGTTTTTTATATGCTAGTCCTTTAGAAAGAGAAGAAGCCTACTATTCAAGAAAAAGACAACTCTTACTACTCCTGAATAAATACAAATAAGCAACCCTTAAAAAAGAAAATAAATTAGGACTTTAATTTAAAATTACTAAATGAGAACTATAACTAGCTCATAAGAAGAAAGCTACATGAATTACCATGAGTAAATGTATGCTGGTATCGATGTTGCCAAGCTATACACGTTAAATTTCTAGGCATAAATATATTCAGGAAAATGGCCCGTTAATATAAATATAACACTTTGCTTTTTTTTTTCTAATAACTGTGACACTATATTAAACATTATGACTATTAGGAATTGAGGTAATAATGTCACTTTTATTTATTATAATTCTCTTATCTACTATTGGCACTAACTACTAAGAATCTAACTTATTATCTCATATTAATTCAGATTCTTGGTTGCAAAATATAGAAATCAATTAGATAACACAAGCAGAACAGAGATTCAAAGATTCAAAGATTGATTTGAGTAGCCCATTAAGTTGATGGAAAAGTGACTAAAGTGCTAGTTTAGAGAACAGGACACTGAAAAATCAGAGAGGGAAGTGAAGCATCCAGAAGCCTAGATACTTGTTGCCACGCCTGCTCAGGGGCAACCATGGACCTTTTGGACACTGGATGGCAGTGTTGCCACCGCAGAAGTAAACTGAACTTCCCTTGTTTCTTTGTGACACTCTGAGGAGTCAAAGCTTCAGGCTGGTATATTGAATGTGCCAGTTCTAGGTTATGGACTCTGATCCAGTTCTTAAGGGTTACATATAGAAAGTGTCTGAACTTTCCAACATCCACTATGGAAGGCAGAGCACTTCTGTTGTACTCCAGATGCAGAAGTTTAAAGGCAGCATCACAAACCAGTAAATACCCACCAGTGCCATGATGAGACAAATGAAAGAGCATATATTCTGGAGATATATAAATGGTTTGCCTTCCAAATGGAGAATTACTACCTACATGGTAATTCAGGTGTACTAAAGTTTTATGGCTATTATTTTTCCCACTGGAAGACCCCCGGGTAAACATATTGCACATCATGTGAGAGTATGTTGTGAGAATTAAATGAGATAATTTATCTATAAAGTGCAAGACTCACAGACATCACCTAATGCATGTATTTAACAACCCCAATCTATTTTCTTTTACTTTAAAAAAAAAAAGTGCTTGATATTGAGAATTTTACATCTGCAACCGGTACTGAAACTTTCTGTTTTACATCTTTGGTTGACATTAATAAAGCACTTCAAGCTGGTGTGGGTGGATATTCCTTCCTGTTGAAAGAGAACAAAACCTTCAACAGGGAGCAGCTGGAGACAAACATTGGAGAGAGGAAAAGCAGAAAGTGTTGCATGGCTTAATCATTTAAATCACAGATTAAGTCAACATAATAGCAGAGAAAATGCAGAGAATTTAAAATGTGTGACTATAATGGCAAGCACACAGGGTCTTTTCACTGGGATCAACAGAGGAAATGAACAAAATGAACACAATTTCATATCTCCTGAGAAAGAAATAAAGAAAAGGATTCATAAGCAAATGTTTTATTTTACCCTATAAATTTATTAAAATTTCCTTTACATGCAAAGCCCTTATGCAAAAGAATATAAGCATTAACTGCATGAAAAAATAAGTAATAAAAGCTATTAATTATTCAACTTTCTTGAGATTGCACCATGCATGCATCCAAATTAATCTGATTGAAAAAGTACCTTTTTTCCCTCTCTCCTATCATTGAAAAATTAAAACAGAAAACAAAAGGTAAAAGCTCAGGGAAGTTTATATTTTCCTCAAAAAATAAAGCCTTGAGTAAGAAATCAGTTACCATCACATTAGACAACTGAAAAATGGGTTGAAGACAATATTTTGAAACTGAATTTTTCAAGTGCCACTGATTCCACTGTATAAAAATGTAGTAATGTTAAATTCTTGGTTGGTGCTACCATAGGCTAATATGACTTTAATGTTTTCAAGTTAATGGTTGAAAGGATCACAGGCTCCCCATTTGTCAACAGAATGTCAAGCTTCATATAATAATGACTGTCTTATACCTTGTTGATCTAAGAATTTAATCTAAACCTCTTTTCTCCCTAGCTAATTAATGTGGTAAAGAACAGAGATGGCTCTGGAGAGAAACTTTTGCCTTACATTACAGGAGGTGTTATCTCTACTTCAAAATTAATTGCCCCTTCAGTATTTTTTTAAAGTTTATTTACGAATGTATGAATTTATGTGTTTATTAATTGTTTATATCCTCCTCATTCTAGCAGTGATAAAGGAGTTTGCCTCACAAGACAACATGATTAGGGATTTTATGGAAGTTAGTGCATGCTACCGCTGTTTGAGATATTTTTAAGAGCTAATGGTTGTCAGTTTCATAACTGTTATTAGTCAGCAGTGTTATAAGTGTTAAGTGATAATTTCATTTTTTTAACTTAAGGATAGAGACTACTTTTTTTTTTTTTTTTTTGCCCCCACAGCTTCAGTTGAGCAAAACCTCAAAATGCTCAGGTTCATGGAAGATCTGAGTTTGTGGTATATAGTAATACCAGGAGAAATCTCCCAGAGAACATCATCGACCCTATGATATGGTCTGAATGAAAATTCATACAGTATATATATTTTTTAAAGATTTTATTTATTTATTTGGCAGAGAGAGATCACAAGCAGGCAGAGAGGCAGGCAGAGAGAGAGAGGAGGAAGCAGGCTCCCTGCTGAGCAGAGAGCCCGATGCGGGACTCGATCCGAGGACCCTGAGATCATAACCTGAGCCGAAGGCAGCGGCTTAACCCACTGAGCCACCCAGGCGCCCCCATACAGTATATCTTAAAGGAGAAGAAAGCATGGGATTATGTCTGTGATTTTAGGACTCCCAAATTCTGAATAGAATGCCTACTATAAGAGATGGATAGAACAATAAACACTAATTATGACAAGCCTGTAGATTGCATTTTTGGGGGGATAAACCTCAAAACCAAAACCTAATAACTCTTGACTTACATTCCACATTTTGTTCTGTTGGGTCCTGATGTCAATAAATGTGGTGCTCTTGACTTTTTACCTTCTTTTTCTCTACTACAACTTTGGCTTATCAGAATAGGATAGAAAGGGCGTGCCTGGGTGGTTCAGTGGGTTAAAGCCTCTACCTTCAGCTCAGGTCATGATCCCAGGGTCCTGAGATTGAGCCCTGCCATCAGGCTCTCTGCTCAGCAGGGAGCCTGCTTCCTCTCTCTGCCTGCCTCTCTGCCTACTTGTGATCTCTGTCAAGTAAATAAATTTTTAAATTCTTAAAAAAAGAGAATAGGATAGAAAAAGACATAAGCACATGCATCTTTAGCACAGTGCTATATTTATTTATAATTTCTTAAATATTTATGATCTTGAGCAGATATTAATTGAAAAGTTATTTTAAAACCTTTTATATCTGAGGCACATAGGAGTAGTTTAATAAAGCTAACAGTAACAATATTTTCTGTTAACTTTGTATAAACTTGTTATAAATCACAGTTGTCCTTATTGAAATTAAAATTTAGAAGGAACACCTTCAATTTCATTTTATAAAGAAGTTTATAAAGAAGTTTTTAATTTTAAAAATAAATATGTAAAAATTTAAAAAAAAATTTTAAACGGGGGGGGGAGGGTGCTTGGGTGGCTCATTTGGTTAATCTTGATTCTGTCTCAGATCATGATCTCAGGATCCTGAGATCCTCTAAGCTATCACTAACAAAAGAAAATGGCTCTTAAAATGAAGAGAAAAAGACCTACAATAGAAAGAAACTGCTTTGAGATGGATCACAGGTCGAAAAAGTCTCTTAAAAATATATGGGGAGGGTATGTGATATTGTGAGTGCCGTGAAATGTGTAAGCCTGACAATTCACAGACCTATACTCCTGGGACAAATAATACATTATATGTTAATAAAAATAAATAATAAAAATATGAAAATGTAATAATTTTTAAAATATCATGTCATTTCTTATTAGATTTATCAAAAGTTGGAAAGCATTCTCTGCTGGTGGGGCTATGGGGAAAACTTTACTCTTAGAATAAAACCAAAGGGTAGCAAACTTATATAAATATTTATATAGATAGCAAACTTATATAAATGTTTATCCATTGATCTAGGAATTCTATTTTCAGAATTGCAGCCCCAAAATACATGGTAAAAATGTGAAAATCTTTATGCAGAAGGTTATTAATTGTGGCTTTATTTGTTAATAAAAGAATAGAAGGAACTTTACTAACCATGAGAGATATGGCTCAGTTGGTTAAGTGCCTGCCTTTGGTAATTAATATTAAAAAAGAGCAGGGGCTCCTGGGTGTCTCAGTGGGTTAAGCCTCTGCCTTCGGCTCAGGTCATGATATCAGGGTCCTAGGATTGAGTCCCACATTGGGCTCTCTGCTTGACAAGGAGCCTGCTTCCTCCTCTCTCTACCTGCTTCTCTGCCTACTTGTGATCTGTCTCTGTCAAATAAATAAATAAAATCTTTTAAAAAAATATTTAAAAAAGAACACACTTAATTAGAATGGTGAATTCTATTGAGTAGTCTTACTAGATAATATTGGCAAGAAGATTCATCTCAGTTGTCAGCATCACAGCTCAAGTACAAGTATACACCTTAGGTCTTCTTCTAAGCAGCAAGATTATAAAAAGAGCACATCATAGTGCCTGGAAGGAATTCTTTGAGTTAGTAGAGAACACAAGGGAGTGTTAAAATTACCAGAAGATATATTCAACTGAAGAGTATTAGGAATCAATGTCCCAGTAACTGCATATTTCAACAGGTCATTCTGAATACATTCTATACTTTCCAGAGGTCTTTCGGAATCCACATCTTTGCTCACAGTCGCAACACTGATAATGTTTCTTATTGTAGCTCCCCCCTTGCTCATATCACTTTCCCGTTTCCTTCACTCCTGTTCCCTTAGATTACCTACCAAATAAACTATCTGAACCCAAGGTCATTGGCTCAAATTCTGAATGTTGCTAAAACAAACTGAAATAACAGAAAATGTTAGAATGCAAGGATCAGGCCATAATTACCCAAATATACTTACATTTTTACCTTCACTTAAATTTAATACCAAATGCTTGTGTGGCATAGTATACACTTCATAGCAATACCAGTGAAGGGTTCCTGCCCAATCCACTCCTCCCAAACAAATTATAATCAAGCCTTTAGAGCTAATCATCCTGTTAAAGCAATATAAGCAAGAAGCCATAATTTATTAAGATTGGAGATTCCGTAAGACAATTGGTCTGACTTGTTCAATGTCATGGAAAAAAGGAAGATACACTGTCCTAGATTGAAAGAAATTTTAGAAACGTGATAACCAAATTCAATAAGTGATTCTTAGTTGTGTTCTGATTCAAACAATCTATAATAAAAAGACATTTCTTAAAGAAGAGGGTGTCTTAATCTGTTTAGGATGCTATAACAAAGTATCACAGACTGACTAGTTTATACACAATAAAAATTTACTTCTTACAGTTCTAACAATATATAAAATGCTCCTCTCTTCAAAGAATTAATTAATGGTAATTTTAAAGAATTATAAGGGCTGAGAATTAAGTGGAATAAGAAATATCAAAAAGATTAAATTAGGTGGAGCTGGAGAACTGGTAGATTTTATGTAAGCTGATTAAGCAAAGGCAGTTTCAGAGATAATTTAAACTGAAATCTGAAAGGTAGTAAAACAATCAAGTGAAAATCTGGTGGGAGAATATTCAAAAGAAAAGACAACCAGAAAGAAGTTCCTAAAATGGAAGCAAGTTTAGTCTGTTCCAAAAATATGCTGTCCACCAGAAGTATAATACAAAACATATTAGTAATTTTACATTTGCTAGAAGCCACACTAAAAAAGTAAAAATAAGGCATGCCTGGCTGGCTCAGTTGGTTAAGCAGCTGCCTTCGGCTCAGGTCATGATCCCAGCATCCTGGGATCGAGTCCCACATCAGGCTCCTTGCTCAGCAGGGAGCCTGCTTCTCCCTCTGCCTCTGCCTGCCATTCTGTCTGCCTGTGCTCGCTCTCTCCCCCTCTCTCTCTGATAAATAAATAAAATCTTAAAAAAAAAAAAGATTTAAAAAATAAAAAATTAAAAAAATTTAAAAAAAGTAAAAATAAAGTAGCTAAATTACAATTGACATTTAATTTTTTTTAATTTTATCTAACACAGCAATAATAATATTTGTGAATGTTACCAATGAAAAAATAATGAGCTTGTTTACATTAATTTTTATACTGACTTTGAAATACGATTTGTATTTTATATTAACAGAAAAAATCTAATTTAAATTAGAATATGTACATATGGTGATCATATTTAAAGTGATCAATAGTCACTTGTGAGTAATAGGTAGCACATGGGATAATACAGTTCTAAAGACTAAAGGAAGACCACAGTCTCTGGAAGGTATATAGAGAAAAGAATGGATCAAGGTGATTTTGTGGGAGAAATCCCACACACAAGAAAGACCTTCGTTTACACATGTAGGAAAGATGTCAAGGATGAGAGTAAAAAGAAGTGAACAGCACGGGTACGCAGTAGGAGGGTGCTGATGCCTGTGAGTCATTTTAATGAAGTGTCAGGAATTAATGCTGTACCACAGTGAACTGAAGTTGACAATGTAGAGGAAAAACAGCTTTTAAAACAAGTTTTGCATTAGAATGACAATGCAATAAGTCAGTTGGTAACCAGAGTGGGAGGAAGGGACAAAAGAAATAGTCTTTTTTAAAAATGATAATAATACCCATTTCATAGTATTTAGAATATTCAGTACCATACTTACCTTTTCAAAATGCCATAAAAGATACTATAAAATATCTTATTCTGAGACTAATTTATAAATTTTTCTCCTTAGTCAAGATTTCCATTAAACAGAGATAAATACATGCTTTAGTGAAAAGCACCAGGGTGTGAACTATGAAAATCCAGGGTAAATTAATTTCTCTGAGTAGTGATTTTATTCTCTTATAAAATGGGGCTGGTTAGTATATGCAAGATATTAGATGTGATGATGTTTTTTCAATTGTACAGAAACTTCCATGAAATACAGAAGTATTCACTTATAAAGTACATAAAAGATGTTAGATTTGAAGATGTTTTGTCAATTGTACAGAAATTTCCCTGAAATACAGAAGTACGAAAACTAAGCATAAAAGCTACACTTCGTCACTACACTATGAATCAAGTAATAGAAAATAAGAATAATAATAAAACTAGTGACAACATGTACAGTATTTTAAGTCACTGTATACAGATATTTTAGACAAACTATCTAATATGATATTTTATTAACAGCTCACTAAAATGGTAATAAAACTACACAATTCCATTAGGACACTCCCATTCTCATCGCCAAGCTACTTGTGAAATAACTTACCAAATCAGCCTTGGAACAGCATCTTGTACAGACAAGTTTTGGCCATTACTCTGTCAGTGAATATCGAGAAAATATGCTGCATATTGAAACTTATGCTATTGATGGTGAGGATACTGTTTAGGGAAAGTATATAAATGTGTAAGCCTCTATACCTTCAAAGAAACTAGGTCAGAGTAATGGGTAATTTCTGCTTTTGAAATTACTATCAAGTTTGAGAGATATAGAATTCTAATAAATACAATGGGAAATATTGTTATCAATTGTTTATTTTACAAAAACAAAATAAAAGGTTAATCTGAAACTAATTGTCACATTGATATTGACTTAGAAATTTTGCATCTGGGAATTTGCTATAGGCAAATAATCATTGATATAGAAATATATTTAGGTGCAGATTGTAAATGGCTGTATTCTTCACATTGGGGAACTTGCACATATATAAATATCTATTATTAGTAACTAATAAGGAATATGGATTTGAAGATTAGAACACTTGGGCTCAAATATTGGCTCTGACAATTGTTGGCTATATGATTTTTTTACCATACATGTGATCTTCCTGTGCCTCAGGATCCCCAGTCATAAAATGAGAGATGGTTGTGAGTATTAAAAAGTGTCTGGACCATAGAAAGTATTCAGTAAAGGCAGTCTCCCATTGTTATCCCTTACCATACTGGGTCATGAAGTGGAAAACAATGAAGGTAATGTTGAAAACAAGCCGGCACATAACAACTAAATGCAAGGTAAAATCCCAGATTGGACTCAGAAACAACAAAAAAGAATATTAGTGAGAAAAACTGGTGATATCTAAAACCTAAACCTGCTAAAATCTAAAGAAAGCTTATGGTTTATTTAATGTTATTAGTCAATAATTATTCATTAGTTTTAACAACCTTACTGTGGCTATACAAGATGTAAACATCAGAGGAAGCTGGTTGAAGTACATATGGGGATTTTCTGTAATATTTCTGCAACTTTTCAATAAGTCAGGTATTTTTTAGAAACAGAAAGTTATTTAAATCTTATGTAAAAATACATAATGTTATGGAAATATGCTCATGATATAGATTTGTGGAAATATTTTATTTGTTTATAGAGAGAGAGTGTGAGCAGAAAGAGAGGCAGAGAAGGGAGAGAATCTTAAGGAAATTCAAACACAGAGCCTGAGGCAGAGCTTGATCTCCTGACCCTGAGATCATGCCATGAGAAAAAATCAAGAGGTGGATGCCCAACTGACTGAGCTACCCAGGTGCTCTGCTCATATACATTTTTTTAAGTAAATTGTGCAGTTTATAGAATACAAACAGGATGGTGTTGTTTTTGTTTAAAAAATAAATCTATGATTAAAAAGCCAAAAATAGGGGCACCTGGATGGCTCAGTGGGTTAAAGCCTCTGCCTTCGCCTCAAGTCATGATCTCAGGGTCCTGGGATCAAGCCCCACATAGGGCTCTCTGCTCAGCAGGGACCCTGCTTCCCCCTCTCTCTCTCTGCCTGCCTCTCGGCCTACTTGTGATTTCTGTCTGTCAAATAAATAAATAAAATCTTTAAAAAAATAAAAAATAAATAAATAATTAAAAATCCAGAAATAGACCAATTATCCTATAAAATAATTAGGGCAATATGTTCTTATTCTCTTGATAGTATAGAAATGTGAGAAATTTTTAAATTCCTTTGTCCATATTTTCTAAGTTTGAAAAATGATTTTCTATAAGTAAAATGTTGATACTAAGAAGTATTATTTTTTAACTACAAGATAACTCTTTCATGAATTCAGTATAATAATTTGTTTTCAATTGTGTTCCAATTAGCTCATATAGATAGCTTTTTGAGCTAAAACTAAAATTTAGTGAACAAAATTTTATAATTTAATTTTATTTTATCTGTTTCTTTTATCATTTTGTTTTATATTCTAAGTTTCTATTTGAAGAAATTGAGTCATTAGTTAAATTCTTTAAACATTAAAAAACATGGATATCTAAAATATGTAAAAGATTCAGTGTTAATTAAAATCTAATAAATAGAAACATATCAAGATTTCAGTAATTATTGTTGGAAAATATCAAACATAAACTTATTCATTTAATTGATTTTCTTTTAAAGTTAAAAGTCTAAATAAGTTCCGTTAAGAACAATATGTTTTGACACAAACACTGACAACTAATAACATTTTTATACATCAGATTATCCTGGAAGAGATGATTCAAAAATGAATAAAATAATCTCTACTTATAAATAATTCTAATATGACAGATTTGCATGTAAACAGAGAGCTATAAAAGAGGCAAGAGGTAGGAAATGATTCATTCTCTCTATCTTGTAGGGGAATCAGAGGGAATTTCATAACATGACAACTGAGTTGAATTTTGAAGTATAGGTTAAAGTTCTAAGGAAAGACAAATAGAGTTGCATTGTAGGCAGAGATCATAACATCCATAAATTCACAAACAATAGAGTACATGAATCATTTAGGAGTTCTTTTAGCTACATGTAACAGAAAGTTTGACTAACAGGAATTTAAATCATGAGGTTATTCATTATCTGCATAAAGAAATATAAGCAGTTATACAGGTGGTTCAACATCTCCTCAAATTTAATGTGTTGGGTTAGTTTATTTATTATTGTTCTAATATTCCTGTCATGGTTGTAAGATGGCTACCATAGCTCCAGACATCATATCCATTTTGTAGAAACTTCAGTAAAGTTCGAGTTAAGTGTATTAGACACATCTGAATGATATTGTTATTTTTAGGTTCAAAAGACTCTAGGAATAAAAATAAATTTTTTCAGTCTCTTAAATAATAGCCAAGAGTAAAGAGGGATAAAATTGTTCAGAACACTTCAAAGCACCTGCCAACAGTGCATTAAGGAAAATTAAATATAACAGCATTGCTGGGCAATAAACTATAAAGAAAAGAGTATCAGAGGATGATGCTAGTGAGCAAAAATTTCAGAATTTGAGAGAAACTTGAACTTTGCTTAAGATCAGGGATAGCCAAAAAGGAACTTAAAATAGTATCAAATACAATTTTTCAGAAATTTACTAAGGTGTTAGTGTCAAGAATGAAAAGTAAGTCAGAGATATCAAAGATTTTCTAAATAAATGGAGAGCTATTCCATGTTCATGGATAGGATGACTTAAAGAAGACTTAATAATATTAAGATGTCAGTTCTTCCAAATTGATCCATAGATTCAACCTAAGCCCAATGAAAATCTTAATAAGTTACTTTGTGGATGTTGACAAATTGACTTAAATTTTTATGAAAGGAAAAAGGTCTAGCCACAAACTGTGAGTAAATATCTGAAAAAGGGCTTGTATCCAAAATTTGCAAAGAACTTTTAAAATTCAGCAATAAGAAAACAAACAATAAAAAGTGGGTAAAGATCTTAACAAATACCTTATGAAAGAAGATAGTCAATGATCATATGAAATGATGCTCAGTATCATATCCCATTAGGGAATTAAAACAACAAGGAGATACTACTATATACCTACTGGATTGGCTAATATTCAAAGCACAGACATCACCAGGTGCTAATGAAGATATGGAACAGTAGCAACTCTCATACACTGCCAGTGGAAACCAAATGGCACAACCAATGTGGAAGGCAACTTGGTAGTTTTTAAGAAAACGAAACATACTATTACCATAGGATCTAACAATCACACCCCTAAGTATTTATCCAAATGAGCTGAAAACTTATATTCATATAAACTTTGAATTCAAACATTTATAGAAGCTTCACTGATACTTGCCAAAACTTGGAAACAACAAAAATGTCTTTCTTTGGTTTTGGACAAACTGTGGTATATCTGTATACAGTAGAATATTTTTCAATGTCAAAACAAAATAAAACAAAAATGAACAAGAATACTTGCTATAAAGCTACAGAATTACAAATAAGAATCTTTAAATATATCTCAATAGGTGAAAAAAGCCAATCTGAAAAGGCTACATACTGTATGATTTCAAGTATACAACATCCTAGAAAAGGCAAAACTACAGAGATAGTAGAAAAGATCACTTGTGGGGCGCCTGGGTGGCTCATTGGGTTAAGCCGCTGCCTTCAGCTCAGGTCATGATCTCAGGGTCCTGGGATCGAGTCCCACATCGGGCTCTCTGCTCAGCGGGGAGCCTGCTTCCTCCTCTCTCTCTGCCTTCCTCTCTGCCTACTTGTGATCTCTCTCTGTCAAATAAATAAATAAAATCTTAAAAAAAAAAAAAAAAGTAAAGGTCACTTGTTGCCAGGGCCTGGGAATAAAGGGAGAGATGAATAGATAAAGCACAGTGGATTTTTAGGGTAGCAAGATTATTCATTATGATACTGGTAATGGTAGATAAATGATATGCATTTGCCAAAAAAAAAAAACAAAACTATTCAATGCAAAGAGTAAACACTAACGTAAACCATATAGTTTAGCTAATAATAACATATCAATATTGGTTTCTAAGTTTCATCTGTGTGCCACACCAATGCAAGATGTTACTAATATGGGAAACTGTGGGGTGGAAGGGGTAGAGTATGGGAACTCTGTACTTCTGGTCAATTTCCCTGTAACTCTAAAACAAAAAAAAAAGTTTACTAAATTAAAAAAAATAATAATTTGCAAGACTGAAGGCCATGATAGCAGTTGAGAATACTAATGTAAATTAAAAAAATAATAATAATAAGGTCCAGAAAAGGACAAAGGTAATAGAAATGGAGAAAGGGGAATGACTTGGGAGATACTTATAGGTGTGATCACTTAGGATCAGATTGGATCATAGAGGTCCCAGCCAATGAAGGAAAGGGAAGAATCTAGACTAACTCAGAATTTTGACTTGGGTACCTGGATGATATCCATCAGGATAGGAAAGAGCAGATTATGGTAGAGAATAATAATGATTTCATCTTTGGACTTCTTGAATTATAGATGATAGAAGCAAAAATGAAAGTGTTGTATAAAAATAATATAACTGAAAGTTTAAAACTTAAAGATGTTTTCTTGTCAAAGTTTTGGGGGAACTGTATTTTTAAAATAGACTTTGCCTCTTCACTAATATTTTATATTAAAAAAACCAGCTGCAGAATAGATTAAGAAAAGAAGTTTTTAAAATAGGCTTAGACCATACTAATGAGAACAAAAGTTAAAGGGGACTGGATAGAAAGAGTCAGACGTTGTGAAAGAGCAATACTAAGCTTTATTTCCAAATTATTAGGCAATGTGATTTTGCAGAACACCTACAGTGGAAGGAAACTGACTTAGATATGAAAGCACTACAAATCCCTTAGTGTGAGATGCTTCAATTGTGTCTCTGAAAATATTTTGATTTCTTTGTGTAAGTGCTACTGCATATCATTGCCTCTGAATACACACTTACAACACTCTGAAAATTGAGCCGGTAATTTAGATAGCATATCACAACAAGTGTAGCAAAGCAGGAGAATATTAAATGGTATGCAAATGGATTCATGAATATGAATAGCATCTGATATACAAATACTGTCACAACATTATAAAATTAAAAATAGGATTTTATTATAAAGACCAAAATTTTGTGGAATAAATTAAAAGTGGCTAACTATCCATAGGATTCCAGCTTCTTTAAAAACAGTCATGCTCCTATGCATTATCTTAAACAAAAAAATGAAGAGTATGCTGAGTAAGGACTGATAGAGCTGTAGGAGTTAAAATTAAATTATTACTAGGCATCAACCTAGGAAGTTTCTATACCTTATCAAAAAAAGAAATTATTATTATTAAACTAAATAAGTATTTTATATTCTCTAGAATAGTTTAATATAATAATAGTGGGGCACCTGGTTGGCTCAGTGGGTTAAAGCCTCTGCCTTAGGCTCAGGTCATGATCCCAGGGTCCTGGGATCGAGCCCCACGTTAGGCTCTCTGCTCAGCGGGGAGCCTGCTTCCTCCCCTCTCTCTCTGCCTGCCTCTCTGCTACTTGTGATTTCTCTCTCTCTGGCAAATTTAAAAAAAAAAGTAATAATAGTAATAATTTCTGATATTTTTATAGTGATCTATTTGTTACAAAGTACTGTCATAGAAAAGTGTCACAACTACTTGAATTGTATAATGTAAGGAGAGCAGTTAGTAATACCTTTATTTATAGATAAGTAAATCGTGTTTCAGAGAATTTAAGAAAGTTATTTCAATCAAAATCTACATTGCGGAGGTGCCTGGGTGGCTCAGTGGGTTAAAGCCTCTGCCTTCAGGTCAGGTCATGATCCTGGGGTCCTGGGATGCAGCCCCACATTGGGCTCTCCGCTCAGTGGGGAGCCTGCTTCTTCCTCTCTCTCTCTGCCTGCCTCTCTGCCTACTTGTGATCTCTGTCTCTCAAATAAATAAATAAAATCTTAAAAAAACACACACACACAAAAAAAACTACATTGAGTCCCAAACCTGGTGACTAAAACTTAGGTCATTTTAGATCAGCTGAGTTTCTTAGTTTCTTAGAGTCTGCCAGAGATGCAACATGTGGTTGTCCTTTTGGTTTTGTTTATTTTTTGTTTTACTTCACACTAAGAAATCTCTCTAATCATCTGAAAGAGAGCAAACCACTTTCGAGTCCTTAAAGGAGATTCTTTTTGAAGAAGGAATATAGGCATCCTTGAGGCACCGAGGAGCAATGCCCAAGGAGAAGTGAGAAGGCACTCCATAATCTGAAAAAATGGGTTGCAATACCATTTGTGTAAAGAAAATGTGAAGGGAGGTATGCAGAGTTTCCAGTACATGCTATGAGTGAACGTACCTGCAGCCCTGGCTGAGCATTCTGGATGGAGTTGGCTTACATTAAAGCAAGATTGCACAAATAAGTATAAAGTTTTGTAATTATTTTAGTGGCATCAACCGAGGAGGTTTCTATACCTTATCAAAAACAGATTTTACAACTAGTATAAGGGAACACAGGATCATACCATCCCCTAATTCATTGATTACTTAAAATAATAATCATTTTATGAATTTTTTATTAAAACATAATAAAATCATAGAATTCTAATTTAAATATATATAAATTGTTATGTAAATGTCATATACCTAATATCGGCATCACTCCCACGTGCTTTGATTAGATGAACTCTCTATGGATCTGTTCTTTTGCATCTTCTCATCTTATTCTATGTGTTTTCTATGGGTAGTTTTATCCATTCCTTTTACTGAAATTACCACCTATCGGCTGAATATCATAAATCTTTTTCCTAAAACTGAGACGCAAAATACTACTATCGCCTGGACATATTTACCACATCATGTCAGCCACAAATTTGGGATTATCTACCTTTCCTTTTTGTCTCTCTTCCTCCACTTCCGATTGGTCATTAATTTCAATGCATTCCTCATCACACTACAGACTACACACACATACAGACTGGTTGGTTCTTGAAGGAAATGTGTTGAGGCCCATTTACCATGAAAAACTACTGTAGGTTTCCTAAGGCCTATGGAAAAAAACAAATATGCATGTGCACACACACACGAAAAACCCTAAACTCTTAAAAACTGTCCAAGTCTCTGTAGTGATGTGGCTTATCCTACGTTCTTTTTTTTTTTTTAAATAAGTTTTTGCTTTTTTTTTTTAAAGATTTTATTTATTTATTGGACAGAGAGAGATCACAAGTAGACAGAGAGGCAGGAAGAGAGAGAGAGAGAAGGAAGCAGGCTCCCTGCTGAGCAGAAAGTCTGACATGGGACTCAATCCCAGGACCCTGAGATCATGACCTGAGCCGAAGGCAGCGGCTTAACCCACTGAGCCACCCAGGCGCCCTTATCCTACATTCTTAATTCCCAGCTAGGATACAAGATCCTTATTCTCTCTGCTTCCACTATTCTGAACTCCTCACAGTTCCAAAAATAGATCAACTTTTTGTTTTTCACTTCATGGTAGAGGTGTGTGTGTGTGTGTGTGTGTGTTCCTGCATTGGAGGAACATATTTTCTCCAAGTAGGAGGGCCCTTCTATTCCTTGTTCATCAAGAAATTTTCTACTTAACTTTTGAGACTCAGGGCAATTGTTACCTTACTTTCTATGGAAAGCCTTTTTATTTCTCCCTTTTTGTGCTGTAGCTGTTCTTTGTATATATCCCTATTATAGCACCTCCCAAATGCTATTGTCTTTTTTTGTTTATGGGCCTAGAGATGCCTGCTTTCATGGTTTTCAGATGGTAACACTGAAAACAGTAACTAAAATAGAGCCATGCTCCTTGAGTTTCATAAGGAATTTGATGCAGCTATTTTAACGAGAAAACATTTTAAATCTGTATGAATAACAAATTATTTAACATTCAGTTTTTAGAATGGACATGATACATGCAAAATGGCAGTTTAATGCCGTTCCTGCCTCTCATCTCATCCTTGTATCTAGATGGGAGAGGGTCAGATGCGTGAACATGGCTGAGTTAAACAGGACACATCAAAATGACTTGCTTGAAAAACAAAACTGTATGACAAATAAATTGAGAATATGTTTAGAAAAGCAAAGTTAGGGATATTAGTACTTCTAAATAACTATAAAGATTACCACGACATGCCAAATATATAGGTATATAGATGGCTTTAATATATCTATTATTTAACATTGCTTTCCAAAGATAGCCCTGATACGCTTTCTAATATACTTAAATATTTTCTACCTGAACATGGGCAAACTAGACCTCCAGAATTTACCAGAATGGAATAAAAAGGAAACAAAAAATCCAGAATCGTCAGCTAAAACAAGTCTCGAGCAGCATTTCTCAAACTTCTCTTTTTTATTATTACCCTCCTAAGGAGGCTTGTTAGACATTTTATTTTAATCCTTACCATGAAATTTTAATGCCACAGATACAGTGTGTATGTTTATGTATTTTCTTTATACCTGTGCTTTATACATAAAAATAATAAGATATTCTCACCTTCCCCAAGAGGGTGGTATTGCCTCTGCTGAGAATGTATACTTGGAAAAAAGGTCAGAAATAATACTCATTTTAGAACTCTGGCCCAACCATGAATACAATGTAAACTTTTTTCCTTGTTTCCTTTAGCATAATGAGACAAACGGAAACTTTGTGAAATAGGCCTGGGATCCCCACACTACAGAGTAGCTATCAGTCTCCAGGGGCCTCTTCCATCCCTGGAAGTCAAGATTTCCCTTGAGAATTTTTCTGTATTGCTCTTTTCGCAAACTGAAACTTCTCTGGAGAATATGGACCAGAGTGAATAATAACGGTTTCTGCTACACTTGAAAGGAGGGTCTCAAGTGTCTGCTTTCTCAATATGGATATCATGGGGGCCAAGGGCAGGCTGCCCCCAAATATGTCACTTTGTTATATTGATTGTTTGAAAGAAAAGTTACTTAAACAGCCAGTGCAAGGACATTCCTCTATATCCGTGAAAGCAGAAAACAAATTTCCCATATGAAAGATATCCTTGCTATACTAAGTAAAAAGACATCCTTATCACCAGAGATAGAAAATTTAAAGCCAAGAAAACTGTACACGTATACTTTGTTACTCTCTTTCTAATCTACTTCACAGCCCAAATTCCACTTAGAATTTCTTACTAATCAGAAATCTTAAACATCTATTTTCTTTATCTTGTCAATTCCTCACAAATTTATTGTCTTTGTCTAAAATGTATATAAACTTCCTGCCTGGGTCATTTCTTTAGGTCTCAATTTTATTTTGGGGTCCCTGTGCACAAGTAATAAAGCTCTGTGTTTTTTTTCTCTGGTTAATCTGTCTCATGTAAATATAATTCTTAGTCGAGATGGAAGACTTGAAGAGTAATAGAAGAAACTTTCCTTCCCTTAAATGACCTGGGGCTTGAATAGTAACGCTGCTCCTCCAAAATTAAGGCCTGGACATTTATCTGTCTTTAGGTAGGGAAGTGGAGAAAATACAGGATGACTATCCATACCAAAAAGAAATAATGGGAAGGAATCATTACCGAGGTTTTAGATTATTTGTATAAATACAGAGGGCTGACTTTTAAGCAAAAACCTCTTGAAGTTTTTCTCAGAGTTATAGGAGTCTCAATTCATTCTTCTTAAGGACATGCAAACAAAAACAAACAATACCTCATGAGTTCATACTAAAACAAACCAGTGACCCAATAATTAATTTTTTTTAAAAGTTAAATATTTGGTTATTTGTGCATGAGAGAGAAAGGGAGCAAGTGGGGTGGGATGAAGAGGGAAAGAGAGTCTCCAACAGACTCCCGAGAGTGTGGAGCCTGACCTGGGGGTCGATCCCATGACCCATGAGATCATGACCTGAACTGAAACCAAGAGTCTGACATTTAACCAACTGAACCACCCAGATGCCCCCAAAATTAATATCTATTAAATAATGTTTCAGGGTTTGAAAGACTACTGTTCTTTTATAAATGCTAAAACAATAAGAAAACTAATAATTTTTAAAATTTTTTATTTATTTATTTATTTATTAAAATTTTTTATTTTTTATAAACGTATATTTTTATCCCCAGGGGTACAGGTCTGTGAATCACCAGGTTTACACACTTCACAGCACTCACCAAAGCTCATACCCTCCCCAATGTCCATAATCCCACCCCCTTCTCCCAAACCCCCTCCCCCCGGCAACCCTCAGTATGTTTTGTGAGATTAAGAGTCACTTATGGTTTGTCTCCATCCCAATCCCATCTTGTTTCATTGATTCTTATCCTACGCACTTAAGCCCCCATGTTGCATCACCACTTCCTCATATCAGGTAGATCATATGATAGTTGTCTTTCTCTGCTTGACTTATTTCGCTAAGCATGATACACTCTAGTTCCATCCATGTTGTCGCAAATGGCAAGATTTCATTTCTTTTGATGGCTGCATAGCATTCCATTGTGTATATATACCACATCTTCTTGATCCATTCATCTGTTGATGGACATCTAGGCTCTTTCCATAGTTTGGCTATTGTGGACATTGCTGCTATAAACATTCGGGTGCACGTAGCCCTTTGGATCACTACGTTTGTATCTTTAGGGTAAATACCCAATAGTGCAATTGCTGGGTCATAGGG
The DNA here is from genome assembly GCF_022355385.1 of Mustela nigripes. Lineage (NCBI taxonomy): Eukaryota > Metazoa > Chordata > Mammalia > Carnivora > Mustelidae > Mustela > Mustela nigripes. Next base: position 40,332,540 of record NC_081561.1, on the reverse strand, counting down.
CAGTTCTATTTTCAACATTTTGAGGAACCTCCATGCTGTTTTCCAGAGTGGCTGCACCAGCTTGCATTCCCACCAACAGTGTAGGAGGGTTCCCCTTTCTCCGCATCCTCGCCAGCATCTGTCATTTCCTGACTTGTTGATTTTAGCCATTCTGACTGGTGTGAGGTGATATCTCATTGTGGTTTTGATTTGTATTTCCCTGATGCCGAGTGATATGGAGCACTTTTTCATGTGTCTGTTCGCCATCTGGATGTCTTCTTTGCAGAAATGTCTGTTCATGTCTTCTGCCCATTTCTTGATTGGATTATTTGTTCTTTGGGTGTTGAGTTTGCTAAGTTCTTTATAGATTCTGGACACTAGTCCTTTATCTGATATGTCGTTTGCAAATATCTTCTCCCATTCTGTCAGTTGTCTTTTGATTTTGTTAACTGTTTCCTTTGCTGTGCAAAAGCTTTTGATCTTGATGAAATCCCAATAGTTCATTTTTGTCCTTGCTTCCCTTGCCTTTGGCGTTGTTCCTAGGAAGATGTTGCTGCGGCTGAGGTCGAAGAGGTTGCTGCCTGTGTTCTCCTCAAGGATTTTGATGGATTCCTTTCGCACATTGAGGTCCTTCATCCATTATGAGTCTATTTTTGTGTGTGGTGTAAGGAAATGGTCCAATTTCATTTTTCTGCATGTGGCTGTCCAATTTTCCCAGCACCATTTATTGAAGAGGCTGTCTTTTTTCCATTGGACATTCTTTCCTGCTTTGTCGAAGATTAGTTGACCATAGATTTGAGGGTCTATTTCTGGGCTCTCTATTCTGTTCCATTGATCTATGTGTCTGTTTTTGTGCCAGTACCATGCTGTCTTGATGATGACAGCTTTGTAATAGAGCTTGAAGTCCGGAATTGTGATGCCACCAACGTTGGCTTTCTTTTTCAGTATCCCTTTGGCTATTCGAGGTCTTTTCTGGTTCCATATAAATTTTAGAATTATTTGTTCCATTTCTTTGAAAAAGATGGATGGTACTTTGATAAGAATTGCATTTAATGTGTAGATTGCTTTAGGTAGCATAAACATTTTCACAATATTTATTCTTCCAATCCAGGAGCATGGAACATTTTTCCATTTCTTTGTGTCTTCCTCGATTTCTTTCATGAGTACTTTATAGTTTTCTAAGTATAGATTCTGTGCCTCTTTGGTTAGGTTTATTCCTAGGTATCTTATGGTTTTTGGTGCAATTGTAAATGGGATTGACTCCTTAATATCTCTTTCTTCTGTCTTGCTGTTGGTGTAGAGAAATGCAACTGATTTCTGTGCATTGATTTTATATCCTGACACGTTACTGAATTCCTGTATAAGTTCTAGCAGTTTTGGAGTGGAGTCTTTGGGTTTTCCACATATAGTATCATATCATCTGCGAAGAGTGATAATTTGACTTCTTTGCCAATTTGGATGCCTTTAATTTCCTTTTGTTGTCTGATTGCTGAGGCTAGGACCTCTAGTACTATGTTGAATAGCAGTGGTGATAATGGACATCCCTGCCATGTTCCTGACCTTAGTGGAAAATCTTTCAGTTTTTCTCCATTGAGAATGATATTTCCGGTGGGTTTTTCATAGATGGCTTTGATGATATTGAGATATGTGCCCTCTATCCCTACACTTTGAAGAGTTTTGATCAGGATGGGATGCTGTACTTTGTCAAATGCTTTTTCAGCATCTATAGAGAGTATCATATGGTTCTTGTTCTTTCTTTTATTGATGTGTTGTATCACATTGACTGATTTGCGGATGTTGAACCAACCTTGCAGCCCTGGAATAAATCCCACTTGGTCGTGGTGATTAATCCTTTTAATGTACTGTTGAATCCTATTGGCTAGTATTTTGTTGAGTATTTTCGCATCTGTGTTCATCAAGGATATTGGTCTATAGCTCTCTTTTTTGATGGGATCCTTGTCTGGTTTTGGGATCAAGGTGATGCAGGCCTCATAAAATGAGTTTGGAAGTTTTCCTTCCATTTCTATTTTTTGGAACAGTTTCCGGAGAATAGGAATTAGTTCTTCTTTAAATGTTTGGTAGAATTCCCCCGGGAAGCCATCTGGCCCTGGGCTTTTGTTTGTTTGGAGATTTTTAATGACTGTTTCAATCTCCTTACTGGTTATGGGTCTGTTCAGGCTTTCTATTTCTTCCTGGTTAAGTTGTGGTAGTTTATATGTTTCTAGGAATGCATCCATTTCTTCCAGATTGTCAAATTTATTGGCGTAGAGTTGCTCATAGTATGTTCTTATAATAGTTTGTATTTCGTTGGTGTTAGTTGTGATCTCTCCTCTTTTGTTCATGATTTTATTTATTTGGGTCCTTTCTCTTTTCTTTTTGATAAGTCGGGCCAGGGGTTTATCAATCTTATTAATTCTTTCAAAGAATCAGCTCCTAGTTTCGTTGATTTGTTCTGTTGTTTTTTTGGTTTCTATTTCATTGATTTCTGCTCTGATCTTTATGATTTCTCTTCTCCTGCTGGGCTTAGGGTTTCTTTCTTGTTCTTTCTCCAGCTCCTTTAGGTGTGTACCTGAGACCTTTCTTGTTTCTTAAGAAAGGCTTGAACTGCTATATATTCTCCTCTCACGACTGCCTTTGTTGTGTCCCACAGATTTTGAACCGTTGTATTTTCATTATCATTTGTTTCCATGATTTTTTTCAATTCTTCTTTAATTTCCCGGTTGACCCATTCATTCTTTAGAAGGATGCTGTTTAGTCTCCATGTATTTGGGTTCTTTTCAAACTTCCTTTTGTGGTTGAGTTGTAGCTTTAGAGCATTGTGGTCTGAAAAAATGCAGGGAATGATCCCAATCTTTTGATACCAGTTGAGTCCTGATTTAGGACTGAGGATGTGATCTATTCTGGAGAATGTTCCATGTGCACTAGAGAAGAATGTGTATTCTGTTGCTTTGGGATGAAATGTTTTGAATATATCTGTGATGTCCATCTGGTCCAGTGTGTCGTTTAAGGCCTTTATTTCCTTGCTGATCTTTTGCTTGGATGACCTGTCCATTTCAGTGAGGGGAGTGTTAAAGTCCCCTACTATTATTGTATTATTGTTGATGTGTTTCTTTGATTTTGTTATTAATTGGTTTATATAGTTGGTTGCTCCCACGTTGGGGGCATAGATATTTAAAATTGTTAAATCTTCTTGTTGGACAGACCCTTTGAGTATGATATAGTGTCCTTCCTCATCTCTTATGATAGTCTTTGGCTTAAAATCTAATTGATCTGATATAAGGATTGCCACACCTGCTTTCTTCTGATGTCCATTAGCATGGTAAATTTTTTTCCACCCCCTAACTTTAAATCTGGAGGTGTCTTCGGGCTTAAAATGAGTTTCTTGGAGGCAACATATAGATGTGTTTTGTTTTTTTATCCATTCTGATACCCTGTGTCTTTTGACAGGGGCATTTAGCCCATTACATTCAGGGTAACTATTGAGAGATATGAATTTAGTGCCATTGTATTGCCTGTAAGGTGACTGTTACTGTATATGTTCTCTGTTCCTTTCTAATCTACCACTTGTAGGCTCTCTCTTGCTTAGAGGACCCCTTTCAATATTTCCTGTAGAGCTGGTTTGGTGTTTGCAAATTCTTTCAGTTTTTGTTTGTCCTGGAAGCTTTTAATCTCCCCTTCTATTTTCCATGATAGCCTAGCTGGATATAGTATTCTTGGCTGCATGTTTTCCTCATTTAGTGCTCTGAAAATATCATGCCAGCTCTTTCTGGCCTGCCAGGTCTCTGTGGATAAGTCAGCTGCCAATCTAATATTTTTACCATTGTATGTTACAGACTTCTTTTCCCGGGCTGCTTTCAGTATTTTCTCTTTGTCACTGAGACTTGTAAATTTTACTATTAGGTGACGGGGTGTGGGCCTATTCTTATTGATTTTGAGGGGCGTTCTCTGAACCTCCTGAATTTTGATGCTCATTCCCTTTGCCATATTGGGGAAATTCTCCCCAATAATTCTCTCCAGTATACCTTCTGCTCCCCTCTCTCTTTCTTCTTCTTCTGGAATCCCAATTATTCTAATGTTGTTTCGTCTTATGGTGTCACTTATCTCTTGAATTCTTCCCTCGTGGTCCAGTAGCTGTTTGTCCCTCTTTTGCTCAGCTTCTTTATTCTCTGTCATTTGGTCTTCTATATCACTAATTCTTTCTTCTGCCTCATTTATCCTAGCAGTGAGAGACTCCATTTTTGATTGCACCTCATTAATAGCTTTTTTGATTTCAACTTGCTTAGATTTTAGTTCTTTTATTTCTCCATAAAGGGCTTTTATATCTCTTGAGAGGGTTTCTCTAATATCTTCCATGCCTTTTTCGAGCCCGGCTAGAACCTTGAGAATTGTCATTCTGAACTCTAGATCTGACATATTACCAATGTCTGTATTGATTAGGTCCCTAGCCTTCAGTACTGCCTCTTGTTCTTTTTTTTTGTGTTGAATTTTTCCTTCTTGTCATTTTGTCCAGATAAGAGTATATGAAGGAGCAAGTAAAATACTAAAAGGGTGGCAACAACCCCAGGAAAATATGCTTTAACCAAATTAGAAGAGATCCCAAATCGTGAGGGGGGAGAAAGGGGATAAAAAGAGGTTCAAAAAGGAAGAAAGAAAAAAAAAAAAAAAAGAAAAGAAATAAAAAAAGGAAAACAAAAGTAAAGAATTAAAAAAAGGAAAACATATAAGAAAAATATAAAAAAGAAAAAATATATATATTAGATAAACTAGTTAAAAAACGTTAAAAAAGAAAAAGGTAAAAGTTAAAAAAAAATTTTACCAGAAGGCGAGAATAAAAACAAAAAATGAAAAAGAAAAAAATTAAATTAACTGCAAGACTAAAAAAAATCACAGGGAAAAAGCCATGAGTTCCGTGCTTTGCTTTCTCCCTGGAATTCTGCTGCTCTCCTTGGTATTGAAACCGCACTCCGTGGTAGGTGAATTTGGTCTCGGCTGGATTTCTTGTTGATCTTCTGGGGGAGGGGCCTGTTGTAGTGATTCTCAAGTGTCTTTGCCCCAGGCGGAATTGCACCGCCCTTACCAGGGGCTGGGGTGAGTAATCCGCTAGGGTTTGCTTTCAGTAGTTTTTGTTCCCTGAGAGCTTTCCGTAGAGTTCCGGAGGACGGGAATACAAATGGTGGCCTCCTGGTCTCCGGCCTGGAGGAGCCAAGAGCCGAGGGCCCCACTCCTCAGTGCGCCCTCAGAGAACAGCGTCCAGTTACTCCCGTCTGCCTGACCTCCGGCCGCGCTCCGAGCTCACCGAGCCTGCGACCGGTTCAAGGTAACACCGAGCTGTGAGCTTACTGTCGGCTCTGTCTCTGTAGCCGGCTTTCCCGTTCCAATACCTGCAAGCTCTGCGACACTCAGACACCCCCAATCCTTCTGTGACCCTGCCGGACCTGAGGCCACGCTGACCCCGTGTGGGCTTCGCTCCGGTTTAGCCTCTGGAGCGATGTCCCTCAGTGGAACAGACTTTTAAAAGTCCTGATTTTGTGCTCTGTTGCTCCGCCACTTGCCGGGAGCCGGCCCCTCCCGGGGTCTATCTTCCCGTCGCTTTGGATTCACTTCTCCGCCGGTCCTACCTTTCAGAAAGTGGTTGTTTTTCTGTTTCCAGAATTGCTGTTCTTCTTCTCTTCGATCTGCCGATGGATTTTCAGGTGTTTGCAATCTTTAGATAAGCTATCTAGCTGATCTCCGGCTAGCTGAAGTAGTCTCAGCCTGCTACTTCTCCGCCATCTTGACTCCTCAAAAATTTTTTATTTATTTATTTGACAGAGATTGACACAGCGAGAGAGGGAGCACAAGCAGGGGGAGTGGGAGAGGGAGAAACAGGCTTCCCGCTGAACAAGAAGCCTCATGCAGGGCTCGATTCCAGGACCCTGGGATCATGACTTGAGCCAAAGGTAGACACTTAACCTACTGAGCCACCCATGTGCCCCAAGAACACTAATAATTTTAGAATAGAGATCATATTTAAAGAACATCTCTCCATCCAGGTGATGCCATTTCAATCACAAGCAGTCTTAATACCTATTTGCCAGGCACCCAATAAGTAATACATTTTATTTATCCTTTGCAGACTGTAGTGAAATTATCATAGGATATTTGAATGCCAATGATGATTACTCTGAATTACACAATCGTCACAGAACTCTCAAAGACAATTTTAGTTCTAGGTCATGCCACATATATCAAGTCACAGACATTGCAGAGCTTTACTTTTCTTGTATATGGACTAGAGATCATCATGCCTGTTGCATATTAACAGCTTAACACCTTGTAGTTCAAACAGCTCTTCAAATATTTCCCATTTTCGTGGTCACCTAAGCAAATTTAGCAATTTTGTGCTTATTGCAATGGGACATAATTATAAAAAAGGGCCAATCCTTTGAAATGTTAATGGTAGGAAAACCTACTAGTTTTGAGAAGGGCTGGAAGGACAAAAACCAAACTAGAATACCTAGGGCATCTGCTGCCAGGTCGAGATTACTTGAAAAGCATTGGACTGTAGCATTTTTGTCTGAAAAATTATAATTTATTAACTAAATTATTTCCCTAAAACTATATTACTGGAAACTGATTTATAAACCTCTTAGAGAAGATCACTTTATTACTAAGGGGTGAAGACATATACAGCTGGCCTGGACAATGTGTTGTGGAAACCTCATTCATAATCAGTAGCCCTTTCTAGTTGATCTGATGAGTATGCTACATCATGAGGATAGATCTTTGGAGAATATCATTCTCCATGTTTCTGATGGGCACATCCAGAAGTTGAAGTTCTTTTTAGGATTCTCCTCAGTCTTTGGTAGGGGCTTCAATAAGTGACTGAGAGGTTGCTGAAGTAGCACTTGTTCAAGTAACCTTGAGCCAAGAGCCTGAAAGCTACCATATAAATTCTTAAACATTACTAAAGCCTGGAGAGGAGGAATATGCGTATATGTTGAAGTCAGAGACTTTGCCAAGACAAGCATGGGCAGAGTGTCTTTAGACTGAGAAATTGGCTCAAATGCTACTTGGATCAGGCTGGGCTGTTTCTTTATTATTATTATTATTATTATTAGATTTATTTATTTTTGAGAAAGAGAAAGAGAACAAGGGAGGGAGATAGGAATTCCTAAGCAGACCCCATGCTGCTTGATGGGGCTTGATCTCATGACTGAGGTCAGGGCCCTGAGATAGCGACATGAGGCCAAACCAAGAGTCAGATGATTAACTGACGGTGACACCAGGGTGCCTCCTTGCTGGGCTATTTTAAATGAAGCACTCTATTCAAAATTTAATCCAGAGGATGATTTTCCACAGTTTTATTCAGTTATTAACATTTTCAAGACAATTTGAAATGAAGACAAGGGAATTTAGAGAGAAATCATAAACTGGATGGGGTGAGGCCTGCCATAGTTTTTGCAGCTAATATCAATGAATGTAAGTTGAAATTAATGAGGTTGAATTAACTTTACAGGTTTTTTGGAAAGCACAGCAGTAGTTCTTTTCCACAAAGATTTAAGAACCTACTACGAAAGAAAGGGTACCTTGATACCACATAAAATGAGGCTCTAAGTGTATATGTTGTGACTTTGAAAGTCTAAAGTGCCTGCAGATGGATTGTAATAGGAAGAAGTCCTTCAATTCCAGCTCTTGGAGAGCTGGGGAAACTAGAAAAACTTCTAAAAATAGGAAAGGGGGCAATACCATAAGCTTTCCAAGGGACACAGCAGGATAAGCTCATACATCACTGCCCTGTCCATGTTTATTCTCCCAAGTGAAGATGGAAGCAAGCATAAAAGAGTCCTAGAGAGTGAGTTACAAGGGTTACAAGGAAGCACAGTGATAAATATTTCAGTAACAGTATCAGAACCACCTCCGATTACAGATTTTCTATGGATCAGGACTATGGGTTTTTATCTCAGAACCTGTTCATGTCTAGGTTGTGTGGTTGTTAAATTAGAATTTCCCTAAGAGCCCAGGGTGGCAAATGATAACATAGAAATCCTTGAATTATAAGAATTGAATTTTAGGGGTACCTGGGCTCCTCATTAGTTAAGCGTCTGCCTTCAGCTCAGGTCATGATCCCAGGGTCCTAGGATTAAGCCCTGCACCCTGCTTCTATGCTCACCGCAGAGAGCTGCCTGATTCTTTTTTACCCCCTGTTTCTCTCCCTGCTCATTCTCTCTCTTCCTCTCTCTCTCTCTCTCAAATAAATACATACAATCTTTTAAAAAATTGAATTTAAAAAATCTTGAATGTACAGAGATATTCTTAAACTTAGACAAAAAGATCCTAAGATTTTAAAAGTCAGTGAAAGGCTGTCTTAACTATCCCCATGCTCACTGGTTTCTTTAGGAAAGAAACGCGAAGACACAAGTAGTTACCTACCTCCCATGCTGAGAGGAAACTATCAGACTTCATATTAAATGTTAAGTCCTTTCATGTGAGATGTCTGATTCCCCAGCATATGGAAAGAGAGCCTACAAAGAAAACGCCAAGTCGGGAGTAATTGTCTTTTTCTTTTTAATGAATAGCATTTAAACCATGAATTTCTTCTTAGTGTTTTTTGGTCTTTTTTTTTTTTTTTAAGCCTCTTTCTACTCTACTCTTTAATTAGTGATTCTTAGCCTTGAAAATCCATATTTGCTTATGACTAGAAGGACTATTAGAAATACCAAGTAAGTCTCTCCGTTTCTTTCTGTGTAACACACAGACATCCTATCCCATAAAATTATAACATACCCTCCCATGCACACGTTCACACATCTTGGAAAACTACTGCTCTGGTAAACTCTTGTAACTTACTGAAGTATGTAATTTTATGTTGGAGTGCTGACAACACTGACTCCATCTTTGGTCATCCATCTTGTTCATGCCAGGGTAATAACCTCCCTTGAGGCTACATGTTCCAGATCCGTGGAGGTGAATGTATGTCCTTGACTGGAATGTGGGAAGGCGTCTTCTGAACTTCTTTAAAGTGGTGCACAGAAGGTGCTATTTTAGGTAATTAGTAGAGATGATTGGCACAAAGAAATCTTCACTTCAGGTAATTGGTAGAGCTCTCTGACACACAGAAGACCCCACTTTAGATAACTGCCTTGTAGCCTCATCACCATGCCTCTTTCTCCATAAAAGCTGAGCATCCAGGTCCAGACTGGGTAGAAAATAACTGTGGAAGATGGGGACAGAGAATGTCTGAGTACCACCTGGACCATCTGCCTGATTTTTCCTCATCGGTAAGTTACCCTGAATGAAACTCTGTGTAAATGGTAAAGAGTAGCTTGCTTTGTTTTTCAGTGTTAAAATGCCTTCTCAGTCTAGGGGATACTTTACTGACCTTCTTCCACCTTCTAACATTTTTTTTTTTTTTTTAGGTTTATTGAGGTAGTGGAGAAGCTTAAACTTATTCTTAAATGAAAGCATATAAAAGCCTCCAGGTCTGGTATTATTTTACTCTACAGACGTACCCTACATCAGATTATTCAATCTTGAGGCCTGTTACTATCTGCATGCCATGTTCTGTCCATCTTTCTCTCACTCTGCTGCATAGATTCTGAACTCCACAGTCCTGTTTCCCACTACCTCCCCATACGTACGTGCTTACATACTTGTATGTAACAAGGCTATTTACAAGCCCACTTCTATGTCCTTTCCTCTATCTGAAAACAAAATGACTTTTGCTATAGATAGTTGACACTAATCAATATTTGTTGAGCTGAACTCAAACTGTCAAAATATACTTTGTTAAATTTATCTTGCTTGTTTAAAGTAACAAAACTTAACTGAAGTCTAGCTAATGTGTCTTAATTTATTTAGAATTCCACCGTGTGTGCATCTATTGACCATCCTATTACTTAGGCAGGAACTAGTTTTGTTTATCGAAGATTTCTATATTGCCCTGGCTGTTCTAATCTCTCTGCCCTCTTCTGTTCTCCTTCCTTGGAGTAGTCCTTCTCTTTGGATTTTGGAACTCTGGTGTCAATACTCCTCTTCCCTGACCTCATTCACTATAGAATTATATGATAAAGCTTTTTTTTTTTTTTTTTTACTAACTCAGTAAGATATGTCAAAAGACTTATATGAATGTCCTAGAAAAATTATTCAGGTGAGTATTTAGCCTCTCAGGTAGTATCATTATAGTCTCAGTAATAGTGTAGGATCATCAACTTATTGTCCTTGCTGCCAGGAACAATGATTCTCTAGCAAAATAACCTTACTAGTAAATAAGTCTGTTGTTAATCTGAAGTTATAGAATAGGCACATAAATAATATTTTTTTCAGGTATTAGAAAAAAGTATACATCTTCACCAGCTATGCTAAAATTTAAGGCTAGGTGTCTATTTCATTCTTTACAGGAAAAAAAAAATTGAGAAGGCTAGGATCCACAAATTAAAAGAATTATAAATACATAAAGTTAACATTTATTTAGTTTAAAAAAAAAATCCTTACAAGTTGCTCTTATTAGTTATCGTGAGAAAACTCCAACATTGGTAAGACATAAAACCAACTTTGTTGTAGGTTAAGGGCACACACACACACAAAAAAAAAACCCCAATGGCATTTGTGATTTGCTAACTTTGGTGGAGTAGGATAAGGGAACACATGAATTTCTAAAGGAAAGGAGGCATTAGAAGGAGAAGTCAGAACCAAAAAGTTCACCGTTGACAATATTTCGGTATACTAAAAGAAGTTTCAGATTCGAGGTTGCATCTCTTCGTGTGTATTGTCAGTTCTTCAGCAATTATTAAAACCATGCTCTAGGGTTTGTCCTTTGTAGATACAAGGTGTTCAAGTTCAGTGAAATTCAAAGTCACTTCTAGTGCAGTGAACTTTGGTTCAAAGAGGACAAAAAACTAACACCACCAAAACCCAAAAACACAACTGACACCCTAAAGCCAATTGACTTCAATGATGGGATGGAAGGTGTGAAATCTCTGCTTGTTTAGTGCCCCCACACCTTCTCCAAGCTCACGCTAGGAATTTTATAACATTAGGCAGCTGTTTTGTGAGACAATGGTGACAAACTCAAAGAGGACTGGAGTAGAAGAAATTAAGAGAATGCCTTTCACCTCTTTGTACTATTGGGGAGTATATTACTCTGTACTAAATGGTTAAAATAGGAAAACGGCAGGGGGGAAGTGTTGCATAACTTTGGTTGGATACTGCCAAAATAACAAATAGGAATAGTATAAATTAACCATTTTTGTGTTTGATTTTGGAGAAATGATGGCAGTTGTTGACAAAAATGACTCAAATAAGTTGTTAATAGTCACTGTTGTATTATCTTGCTAGAAATACAGTGACAAGGAAGAAAATAGTGGCATTCAGATATTCTTTTATGCCACAAGTGAACAGAGAAATCTTTCTCAGTTTTTAGGCACTGAAGGAGGTAGGATTTACTTCAAGTAGTCTTTGAACATTTTTTTCAATTATCTCAATACACTTGTTTCTTTGACAGCTGAGAATTTGACTTTCTGGAGCCTTCTATTCGAGATGAGTTGGCTCACCAATGCCTAAGCTTGAAAGATAATACATGAAGCCAAACATTTTTTTCAAGTTAATGATGATAAAAAAATGACTGTTTCAGCAACTAAACTGACAATAGATAAATGTCCTTATTCAGTGGTACTAATTCAATAAACATTTATAGAGTAAAAAAGGCCAAGCCCAGTGTTAGGTAGGTTACAGCAAAGTAAAGATTTTTTTTTAAAAAGATTTTATTAATTTGACAGAGAGAGAGAGAGAATAAGCAGGGGGAGCAGTAGAGGGAAGGGGAGAAGCAGACTCCCCACTGAGCAGGGAACCTGAAATGGAACTCAATCCTAGGACCCTGGGATTGTGATCTGAGCTGAAACCAGATGTTTAAGCAGCTGAGTCACCGAAGCACCCCAATATAAGGATTTTTGACATAGTGTCTGAACTAAATGAAAATAAACACCGAAGTCTCATGGAGAGGATCCATTGATTTGTGCGGTTGAATTGAGATACAACTAAAGGAACATTCCTTGTGGCTAAGAGATACTGTAATTATATCAAAGCCATAAAATCAATTACAATCTACCCTAATTATGTCACTGAAATAGCTCTGGAAATTCATGTTATTAAAGACAATGTTTTGCCTTGTTTTCTTATTTTGTTAGGTCTATTTGCAGTATTTAATGTGTTTACCACTTTACTTCAAAACAATCCTTTGGTTTTTATACGTCAGTGCCTTAATTTACATTTCTCATTGTTCCCATACAGTCTCAGAAGCTCCTCTTCTACTTAACAACACCCTTAAAGTACAGCAAGTGGCTGTGTATTTTGGGGTCCAGAATTTGACAGCCTATTCCTTGCCCTAATGGAGCTGCACCTCTTATGACAAGGCATGGACTGGCAGGGATGCAAGAGGGGAATGAGGCAATGGGGGTAACCACCTGGAGACCATGGTCTTCTAAAACAAACCTGTTAGGACCCTAGATATTTTATCTTCTAAAGACTCTCTAAATCAAAATACCCTATGGGTCTCTTCTTAGTATTTATTCTCCCAGATATGGCCTGTGCTGCTATATGCACATTTGAGGGTTTGAGAAGTAGCCAACGAACAGCTGTTTGGGGAAAAGGAAGCAAACAGACCACATTGTTACAGGCAAATGTTAGCATCATCACTTGCATGCATATGAGCATCTTATGGTATGGAAAGAAGGCACAAGTGTCACCAGAGAAAGGTTGGGACATGGACTTCGTTCCCTTTCTCACCCCAGAAATGCACAAGAAACTGGTAAAAGTGGGTGCTTCCAAGGAGGAACATCTATCCACAGGAAAAAAACCCAAAAGGCCCAGATGATTTCAATGGCAAATTGTACCAAAATTTCAAAGGAAAAAAAATAATAATCATGGTCCTTTGACTTTTTTAGAAAATAACAAACTGTGGATCATTTATTTATTGTTTGATTTAATATACTAATTAATTTATTAGGGTTATTATGCCTTATTCTTATATAAATCATTGAAAATAGAGCAAAAAATATAATGGGCCAATTTCCTGTGGCAAAAAGCAGAAAGCAAATGCATGTAAACTGAATTGACAGTAATTTTTAATTACCAAAAACTGATTAAATAAGATAGATTCCAAAATTGTAATACTTGATATTTGACAACATAGTAAGAGTGAGGACCCATAAAAGTAGGAAGAATGCAGAGTTTTGCTTATTTAGAGGAATCAATCAAGGAAAATAGAAATCAACAATCAACATAGTATTGAAATTTAAGGTACATACTATTTTGCACGAAAATGTAGCTCATAATCTAAAGGAAGATTACCTCACTCCTTGGTAGGTGAACTTGGTCTCGGCTGGATTTCTTGTTGATCTTCTGGGGGAGGGGCAAAAACAAAACCCATCTATATGTTGCCTCCAAGAAACACATTTTAAGCCCGAAGACACCTCCAGATTTAAAGTGAGGGGGTGGAAAAGAATTTACCATGCTAATGGACATCAGAAGAAAGCAGGAGTGGAAATCCTTATATCAGATCAATTAGATTTTAAGCCAAAGACTATCATAAGAGATGAGGAAGGACACTATATCATACTCAAAGGGTCTGTCCAACAAGAAGATTTAACAATTTTAAATATCTATGCCCCCAATGTGGGAGCAGCCAACTATATAAACCAATTAATAACAAAATCAAAGAAACACATCAACAATAATACAATAATAGTAGGGGACTTTAACACTCCCCTCACTGAAATGGACAGGTCATCCAAGCAAAAGATCAGCAAGGAAATAAAGGCCTTAAACGACACACTGGACCAGATGGACATCACAGATATATTCAGAATATTTCATCCCAAAGCAACAGAATACACATTCTTCTCTAGTGCACATGGAACATTCTCCAGAATAGATCACATCCTCGGTCCTAAATCAGGACTCAACCGGTATCAAAAGATTGGGATCATTCCCTGCATATTTTCAGACCACAATGCTCTAAAGCTAGAACTCAACCACAAAAGGAAGTTTGGAAAGAACCCAAATACATGGAGACTAAACAGTATCCTTCTAAAGAATGAATGGGTCAACCGGGAAATTAAAGAAGAATTGAAAAAAATCATGGAAAAAAATGATAATGAAAATACAACGGTTCAAAATCTGTGGGACACAACAAAGGCAGTCCTGAGAGGAAAATATATAGCGGTACAAGCCTTTCTCAAGAAACAAGAAAGGTCTCAGGTACACAACCTAACCCTACACCTAAAGGAGCTGGAGAAAGAACAAGAAAGAAACCCTAAGCCCAGCAGGAGAAGAGAAATCATAAAGATCAGAGCAGAAATCAATGAAATAGAAACCAAAAAAACAATAGAACAAATCAACGAAACTAGGAGCTGGTTCTTTGAAAGAATTAATAAAATTGATAAACCCCTGGCCCGACTTATCAAAAAGAAAAGAGAAAGGACCCAAATAAATAAAATCATGAATGAAAGAGGAGAGATCACAACTAACACCAAAGAAATACAAACTATTATAAGAACATACTATGAGCAACTCTACGGCAATAAATTTGACAATCTGGAAGAAATGGATGCATTCCTAGAAACATATAAACTACCACAACTGAACCAGGAAGAAATAGAAAGCCTGAACAGACCCATAACCAGTAAGGAGATTGAAACAGTCATTAAAAATCTCCAAACAAACAAAAGCCCAGACCAGACGGCTTCCCGGGGGAATTCTACCAAACATTTAAAGAAGAACTAATTCCTATTCTCCTGAAACTGTTCCAAAAAATAGAAATGGAAGGAAAACTTCCAAACTCATTTTATGAGGCCAGCATCACCTTGATCCCAAAACCAGACAAGGATCCCACCAAAAAAGAGAGCTATAGACCGATATCCTTGATGAACACAGATGCGAAAATACTCAACAAAATACTAGCCAATAGGATTCAACAGTACATTAAAAGGATTATTCACCACGACCAAGTGGGATTTATTCCAGGGCTGCAAGGTTGGTTCAACATCCGCAAATCAGTCAATGTGATACAACACATCAATAAAAGAAAGAACAAGAACCATATGATACTCTCTATAGATGCTGAAAAAGCATTTGACAAAGTACAACATCCCTTCCTGATCAAAACTCTTCAAAGTGTAGGGATAGAGGGCACATACCTCAATATCATCAAAGCCATCTATGAAAAACCCACCGCAAATATCATTCTCAATGGAGAAAAACTGAAAGCTTTTCCGCTAAAGTCAGGAACACGGCAGGGATGTCCATTATCACCACTGCTATTCAACATAGTACTAGAGGTCCTAGCCTCAGCAATCAGACAACAAAAGGAAATTAAAGACATCCAAATCGGCAAAGAAGAAGTCAAATTATCACTCTTCGCAGATGATATGATACTATATGTGGAAAACCCAAAAGACTCCACTCCAAAACTGCTAGAACTTATACAGGAATTCAGTAACGTGTCAGGATATAAAATCAATGCACAGAAATCAGTTGCATTTCTCTACACCAACAGCAAGACAGAAGAAAGAGATATTAAGGAGTCAATCCCATTTACAATTGCATCCAAAACCATAAGATACCTAGGAATAAACCTAACCAAAGAGACACAGAATCTATACTCAGAAAACTATAAAGTACTCATGAAAGAAATTGAGGAAGACACAAAGAAATGGAAAAATGTTCCATGCTCCTGGATTGGAAGAATAAATATTGTGAAAATGTCTATGCTACCTAAAGCAATCTACACATTTAATGCAATTCCTATCAAAGTACCATCCATCTTTTTCAAAGAAATGGAACAAATAATGCTAAAATTTATATGGAACCAGAAAAGACCTCAAATAGCCAAAGGGATAATTGAAAAAGAAAGCCAACGTTGGTGGCATCAGAATTCCGGACTTCAGGCTCTATTACAAAGCTGTCATCATCAAGACAGCATGGTACTGGCACAAAAACAGACACATAGATCAATGGAACAGAATAGAGAGCCCAGAAATAGACCCTCAAATCTATGGTCAACTAATCTTCGACAAAGCAGGAAAGAATGTCCAATGGAAAAAAGACAGCCTTTTCAATAAATGGTGCTGGGAAAATTGGACAGCCACATGCAGAAAAATGAAATTGGACCATTCCCTTACACCACACACAAAAATAGACTCAAAATGGATGAAGGACCTCAATGTACGAATGGAATCCATCAAAATCCTTGAGGAGAACACGGGCAGCAACCTCTTCGACCTCTGCCGCAGCAACATCTTCCTAGGAACAACGCAAAAGGCAAGGGAAGCAAGGGAAAAAATGAACTACTGGGATTTCATCAAGATCAAAAGCTTTTGCACAGCAAAGGAAACAGTTAACAAAATCAAAAGACAACTGACAGAATGGGAGAAGATATTTGCAAACGACATATCAGATAAAGGACTAGTGTCCAGAATCTATAAAGAACTTAGCAAACTCAACACCCAAAGAACAAATAATCCAATCAAGAAATGGGCAGAGGACATGAACAGACATTTCTGCAAAGAAGACATCCAGATGGCCAACAGACACATGAAAAAGTGCTCCATATCACTCGGCATCAGGGAAATACAAATCAAAACCACAATGAGATATCACCTCACACCAGTCAGAATGGCTAAAATCAACAAGTCAGGAAATGACAGATGCTGGCGAGGATGCGGAGAAAGGGGAACCCTCCTACACTGTTGGTGGGAATGCAAGCTGGTGCAGCCACTCTGGAAAACAGCATGGAGGTTCCTCAAAATGTTGAAAATAGAACTGCCCTATGACCCAGCAATTGCACTATTGGGTATTTACCCTAAAGATACAAATGTAGTGATCCAAAGGGGCACATGCACCCGAATGTTTATAGCAGCAATGTCCACAATAGCCAAACTATGGAAAGAACCTAGATGTCCATCAACAGATGAATGGATCAAGAAGATGTGGTATATATACACAATGGAATACTATGCAGCCATCAAAAGAAATGAAATCTTGCCATTTGCAACAACATGGATGGAACTAGAGCGTATCATGCTTAGTGAAATAAGTCAAGCAGAGAAATACAACTATCATATGATCTCCCTGATATGAGGAAGTGGTGATACAACATGGAGGCTTAAGTGGGTAGAAGAAGAATAAATGAAACAAGATGGGATTGGGAGGGAGACAAACCATAAGTGACTCTTAATCTCACAAAACAAACTGAGGGTTGCCGGGGAGAGGGGGTTTGGGAGAAGGGGGTGGGATTATGGACATTGGGGAGGGTATGTGATTTGGTGAGTGCTGTGAAGTGTGTAAACCTGGTGATTCACAGACCTGTACCCCTGGGGATAAAAATATACGTTTATAAAAAATAAAAAATTAAAGTCTAAAAAAAAAAAGCAAAAAAAAAAAAATAAAGGAAGATTACCACTACTCTTCCCTCTAATATCTCACACACACACACACAAACACACACACACACACACACACAGCATTGACTTGTAATTTTCACAATAAAAATTTAATAAGAAAACAAAAAAATTAAGAAAAACAAATGAGGAAGGAAGGAAGAAGAAAGAGAGGGAGGGAGAATAAGGCACAAGAATTAGAAAGGAAAACAAAGTGAAAATGAAAGAATCAATGAACAACTGTTAGTATTAATAAAATGGTTAGCAAGATTGTTGATATTTGTTAGTGTTAGTATTGAACCATCAATAGACTCCCCAGACAAAAGGAACAATACAAAAATAAAACTTAAATATTACCTTATACGTGTCCCATCAAAGTAGCAAAAACTTAATCTAAGAAAGACAGGGTTGTGAAAAAACCTTTACATTCTGAACAAAATTAATGAAGATACCATTAAAAACAGAGTAACTATTATAATTTATGGAAAAATATTCCATGACTTAAACAAAAAGCCAGTGAAATGCTACCTCAGTCTTCAAGTATTTGATAAGCTAATCTTCAATTCATAAAGTATAAGAGTGAGGAACAGCCAAGATAATTCTGAAGATAAATAGGAGGGGGAGTTTAACCTATGCAATACTAAGCCCTATAGTTAGACTAAAATAAATTAAACGTTATTAACTAAAACACAGTCATGAATCCAACTCATGAGTATGTAGAGATGTTGGTTTCTAACATTTTTTGTGTTTTTCTGACTGCATACCCATGCGGCAGTTACATAAGTTTCTCTGTTCTGTGTCCTTGGCAGCTAGATACAGAAGCTTGAAGGGTTTCAGATTCATCTCCTCTTGCAAGACTCTGGGTAGTTTTATGTTCATTTAGCAGAATATATAAAACATCTGGTTTTTCTATTTTTGGAGAAAAGCAAGTGATACTCAGTGCTTATCTATTCATTATTGGGAGTGGACACAAAATGATAGTATTCTGTTTTTTTGTTTCTTTTTGTTTTTGTTTATTAGTTGGAATAATTTTGAATAATGTCATGACCTTCTCTTATTTGTATCTATAAGGTTTAGCACATACAGGAAAGGTAGGGTAAATGTTTAATTCTGTCCCTTGATTTTTCCCACATTTCAATATGATAAATTTATTCCCCTTCACCTCTGAAAATGACCAATTATTATTATGAATTTATAGATTTAAATATACTTGTTGTCTTTAATCTATCTATTGTAATTTTTATCCATTTTGAAGCTTAAAATGTCACATAATAGGTAAATGGGAACACTTTCAAGTTGGCTCTTGTCTTATTTTCTCATGACCCTAGTTGAATTTAATACCTTGATATTTCTATCTAGTATATCAAGATGTATGCTTATCTTGAACATTTCTGCCCCAGACCTGAGCCAATGATTTCTTCAAAAAGACCTAATAATATATTTTGATAGAAAATGATATTGCATGACAACTGTTTGGGCTCTATGAATGTTCATTGCCACCACTGCTTATTAGTTCTGGAACTTTTCAGTGAAGAAATCCTAGGAACGTTATATACATATAAGACCTATAAAACTCATATCATATAAAACTCATGTTTTACATATACAAATCCAGGACCATGTGGGTTTTACTTACTCTCTTTTATAATATATTACTATCTTCTTTCTTCCACAAATATTTACACAAAAAATCTCCCATAATTGCCAATGATAGAAGGAATAATGAAAAAAAAAAAAGATATCTCTGATTACTCATTTGCTTAAGTACTTAAAAAAAAAAATACAATCTCCATGGGGTACCTGGGTGGCTCAGTGGGTTAAGCCGCTGCCTTCGGCTCAGGTCATGATCTCAGGGTCCTGGGATCGAGTCCCGCATCGGGCTCTCTGCTCAGCAGGGAGCCTGCTTCCTCCTCTCTCTCTCTCTCTGCCTGCGTCTCTGCTTACTTGTGATCTCTGTCTGTCAAATAAATAAATAAAATCTTAAAAAAAAATACAATCTCCTGAAATAATAATACACTACTAATACCATCACTAAATTACTGAAAATAGTTAAATTTTTTACATATGCTATACCTATTCTCCTCCTTGATATTTAGGTATGTATGTATAGATGATAATAAAGATAATATCTATATTTTAAAATATTATCTTTTTCATACTTATATAATATTGCCTCTTCTTTTTAATAGTCCATTTTATTTATATATTTCATGATTATTTGCCATATATTTAATACTCAACACCAATCTTTATGTTGATGTCTTTTCTACTTAATATGGTTATCTAAAATTTTCTTCCTAGTAGATATTTAGAAAGATCACAGTAGAACAATATTGCCTAATAATATTCAGAGAATATATTTGGTAACAGTTTGTACCATTAAGAGCAATGTTGATTTTGGTTTAGTTATTGAATAAGTAGAAAGATAAATAGATAAAACAAGACAAATTTTTATTAAACAATATATCCTATGATATGTAGAAGAAATTTACACAGTCTATTCTATTTTGCATTTTTAATACATGTGTGAAATCAATGAGGCTGATTTCACTATCCACAGTGGGGTGAGATTCTGAAGTGCACATCATGAAATGACATAAAGTGGTGCCTGAGTGGCTCAGTCAGTTAAGCATCTGACTTTTGCTTTCAGCTCAGGTCATGATGATGGTAGGTTGCATGATCAAGCTCTGCACAGGGCTCCATAGCCAGCGGAAGTCTGCTTGAAGATTCTTTCTCTCACTCTCCCTCTGCCCCACCCCACCCCAAATAAAGAAATAAAATCTTTAATTAAAAAAAGAAGAAGAAGAAATGGCACAAAACAGGATAACCATTCTCAACCTGCAAAATCAAACATACAATGACAATAAATACAGTTCCATTATCTCTTATATAGTCAATCTATTTCCGTCCCATGTCCACTTCGTATTCCCTTTGCTATTCTTATATTTCTCCTTCAATTCTCTCCATTTTCCCTCCCACACACACGCACTGAATTCTCTTGTAGACTTATATAAAACATAATGTGTTAGGAAACTTAAGTCACAGAAAACACTGTGACTATAAGAGGTACTTTTCAGGGAAATACTGTAAAATAGCCAGAGAGGGCACATAGCTTTGATTCTCCCGCTACAGAATGACCTAAAACTTCTGTGACATAGCCTCACATGCTATATTAGGTTAAGAGAACATCATATGGATGTTATATAAACCCCTTACAGGATTTCTAAGGTTAGTTCAGTATTTAGATCTTTTTTAACATAAAGTTATTAGAGCTTGCTTATATTCAAAATGGGTTGCAAAATGTGTCCTATGAGACAGAATTAACTATAAAAACTTGAAATTTACATCTCCTTACTTTAAGAGGTTTAAATTATCAAGATAATATTGCACTAAAAAAAGTTTTACACTTATACGTGATAGAATGCCAAAATATATGACCTGTTAACAGAGCAGTAAGTGTGCTTCCCTAAATGTGTAGTCTATGTCATTAGGTCACTGAAGCCATTAAAATGTGCAGACCACGTATTGAAATTAAAGCCTCTCTTAATCTTTTTTATGATCTCACTGGATTTTTATGTGCCATCTACTTTTTTTTTTTTTTTGAAACAGCTAACTGAATTCTACCAAAAAAAAAAAAGTAAACACCTTCACCCCAGAATTTCACTTTTTTTTTTTTTTTTTTACAAATTCTCATTACTGCAAGTTAATGCACACTCTTATCTTCAGAGCTTATTAGTATGACTTCTACTAGTTAATAACCCTTATACCCTATAACTGAAAACTTTCTGATTAAAGACATCAGCATGTTAATACTATTCTAAACACATTCCAATTATCTTCCCTATTACTCATAGAACCAGGGGAAACCAAAAGAGCACTTTTCTTCAGGCAGTGGACAGAAGGAAAATGAGGTCAAATTCACTATGCAGTTGTCATGGGTCACTCACTTGCAGTGACCTAGTGTTGCTGCTTCTGTTGTTTCAAACCTAAGATGTAATGATAAAGATTTTTCTTGGGTAAAGTACGCTCTACACATAAGCTTTGCACTCCTACCATTCTTAATTTGTGTATCATATCCATGTGAAGAGTTGAAGGTTTAATTTGCATTGATTTAAATAAATTTCCCCTTGACTAGAACTTATTTTCCAAATGTCCTATTATCTATCTCGTGGAAACATGTCTATATACTCTTTTTCTTGATTTTCATTCTGTATACATGTGATCATCAACATTAGCTATTTTATCTGGATATACTCATCTGTATTTACCTCAATCTACTGATGTTTGCATTCTAATTAAATTCATACCATCTCTACAATAGAGAATTCAAGCAGAACATATAGCTATTGCCATTAAATCCTAGCTAGAGATTGCAGAAGAGAAGTATCACCTATCTAAAGGACATTCTAGTCCTATGTTTGCATATAAACACATATTTTATTGCACAGAATTCTTATTATCCTCCTAGGAAAGCCCAAAATAAATTAAAGATATAAAAATCACTGATACAAGTCAGCTTCATACTTCAATCACAAACCAGTTTCTTTCTCTTTCTGATCTTATTTGCCTGGAGGTTCTCAAAAAGAAGTTTGGAGAATAAAACTTTATTTTCTCTGAACTTAAGGATATACTGCACATTTCTAGATAGCACATTGCTAGAACAAGTGTTATCTTCTATTTCTCTGATCTCATTTTACTAGGGCTTACAATTTCAGCCATATCACTAGGCAGATCTGTAAATATAAACCTCTATTCTCATGTTTAAAACTCATTTTTCTTTTTTGGCCCAGAAAAGGAATATGTTTTTTACTTGGCCCCATAACCCACTCCTAATGTCCACTCCTACTTTGGTTTTTATAATTCATAGTAAAAAGGACCAAAATACCCATGGTATGTACTGTTTATAAGTCAGGTAATATAAAGAACTATTCATGATATGAAATGATTCCCTGTCCCACACCATTCCACCATCAGTGCTTCTCCTCAAGGGTGAAAATTTTAGCCATTTTCTCTCTTTGTAACCTCTAAAACTTTAAATATTCATCTTTTTTCTGCATCAACTGTGGATACTATCTAGTCTCCTTTATAAAATATAATACTCATCTGCTTCTTTAAGTACCTCTCTCAGATTTTATTTTATTTTTTTTTCTTTTAAAGATTTTATTTATTTGACAGACAGAGATCACAAGTAGATGGAGAGGCAGGCAGAGAGAGAGAGAAGCAGGCTCCCTGCCGAGCAGAGAGGCCGATGCGGGACTCCATCCCAGGACCCTGAGATCATGACCTGAGCTGAAGGCAGCGGCTTAACCCACTGAGCCACACAGGTGCCCCCCTCTCTCAGATTTTAATAGTTGCATTATTTCTTCTTTCAGTTAGCTTTGGAACTTCAAATATACAAAATAGCCATCATTATTTCTTCCTTTACATAGTACTTCTTACTTCTCCCCTACATAAAATAGAGCTTTTCTATGTCTACCTTTTCCTCTATCCCTTGAATCCAATTTTAAATTGCAACTTTTGATATATACGTCATCTAGATTATAGATGTGCACAAAATGCTAATGCTTAGAGAAGAAATCTGAGAGATCAATACTCACAAGCATTTGAGCATTGATTAATATATAGCCATTACCCTCCAAGGCTGAGGAAAGGGAAGGAAAGCAGGAAAAAAAAAAAGAAGAAGAAGAAATAGAAATAAGAAAAGAAAGAGAAAATATTAGGACCAGGGTAAGAAAGCAAAGTGTCAAGAAAAGCTAATATAGCCATTGTTCTAAAGCAGCTTGATATTTCCACTGTTTGTAAAACTGGTATTTGGACTTTATAAAATAGACATGTCTCTAGAATATCTCTGGTTATCAGATTTCAAAATTCAATGAAAGTTTCTAATCCCAATGTCTACCTACTGTAGATAAAACTAACCCAGCAATCCTTATCCAATATTAGAAGTCTGAAAAAAGAAATTTTCTGGATAAAAATACCATTTAATATAGTGCCCACTATTTTTTTTTTAATTTTTTTTTAAGATTTCATTTATTTATTTGACAGAGAGAGATCACAAGTAGGCAGAGAGGCAGGCAGAAAGAGAGAGAGGAGGAAGCAGGCTCCCTGCTGAGCAGAGAGCCCAATGCGGGGCTCGATCCCAGGACCCTGAGATCATGACCTGAGCTGAAGGCAGCGGCTTAACCCACTGAGCCACATAGGTGCCCCTAGTGCCCACTATTTAAAACTTGATGATTCATATAACATTTTTTTAAAATGAAAGAAATACAAAGAAAAAAGAAAATGTATCTCACATCAAGAGAAGAAATGTGTGAAATAAGCAGAACGAGAAATGGCCCAGATGTTGCTGTTATCAGGCTCATTTATATTAAAGTATCTACTGGAAAAGGATAAGGTTACATATGTGCATTTTTTTCAGCAAAGAGGTGGATAATATAAAAAAGAACTAAATAAAAACGCTATACTGCTATACCTGAAAATATTATATCAGAGATTGTCTTATGGCCATAGCAAAGATGAAAATCTATAAATTTAAAGAATGTATAAGAGAAATTTTATCAATTCAATTAAAATATATAAATACATGGTACTCTTTAGGACAATATCAAATGATCTAAAAGTTGTATAATTGAAATCCCAGAAAAAAAGGAGGAAAAATACATAGTTGTTCAACAATTTTCCAAAATAAAAGAAATACCTCAACCACCAGTAACAAGAAATCAAGTGAACCCCTAAAATGATAAACAGAAAGAAAAATACAGTCAGAGACATCATGGACAAACTACTAAAAAACAAAGATGAAGAGAAAATCTTAAAAAATGTCCACAGGAACAAAAGGGCTTCTCATCAGAATCAATGGAGGTTAGAGGACACTGGAAATACATTTTTAGGTAGTGTAAGAATACCAGCAGTGTACAATTATCCTATATCCAGCAAAAAAATGTTTCCCTCAAATGAGGGTAAGTTGAAAATGTGAGAATTTTTATACAGCCTTCTAGAGATTCCATATATGTTAAAGAAAAAAGAAATAAATAAGTGCTTTCAAGCTGAAAGAAAGAAAGCCAAATCTTCAGGGAAGAATGAAGAATCTATAATAGGTAAATATAAAAGAACATAAATTAGACCTACTAAAACCTTCATAACAAACTGTTGACTGTTTAAAGTAAAAAGTATATGCACTATTGAATTTCTACTATATGCGAATGTGACATGTGATACTGTAGTAAAAAGAGTAGGAGCACAAGAAGAAAAAGCACAGAGCTCAACAGTTCTTACATTACTTACAAAGTAGCTGAATATACTCTTCAACATTGATAATAATATAAAGGTAGATATTGTAACTTCTATCATAGATATAATGTAGATATACATTATATATATATATTAGATAGATATAATGCAGATAAAAAGAAATAGTTGTATAAGTACATGATTCAGTAAAATTAAGCATAAAAAAGAACAAACCAAAGAGAAAACAAATACCAATATATTAGATTGAATTTAGCAATAATTACATTAATATTAATTTATGGATATTAAATAGTATATGAGTAATAACTTTATGCTAACAAAATTTATGTCTTAGACAAAATAACATAACTATAAGATAGTACATTTAAAGAAATGAAAACAAAGTGAAAACCTGAAAAATCCCTAAATTTGTTAAATATAGAAATACTATTTAAAAGTCTTTACTATCACTCTGACCTTCCATACCCATAAATGTACAAACACATACTTTCACTCATTACAGTCCCAAATATCATCACTGGTAAATCTTTTCAATCATTTATTGAAGAAATAATGTCAATATTATAAAAACCTTTTTTTTTTTTTCCTAAGTTGCTAACACTTTTAAGTCATTTCAGGAGGTCAACATAACCTAATAGCAAACCTGAAAAACATAACTCCCCAACTACAAAAAAAAAAAAAAAAGACTAAGATAACCTATAAACATATAACCAAAAATATTTTAGAAATATTACCAAATTGAACCCAGCAATACATTAAAGGAATAATGCCTCATGACCAAGTACATTAAATGTCATCAAAATTAAAAACTTAAGCTAAAAATTCATTATGATGATGAATGGAGAAGTCATAGTTTAAAAGCATATATTTAAAACATTAGAGCTGACAAAGATAGCTTAGCTCCCCCATATCTAGATATTTAAACCTATCTACGTATGTGTCATCTATTTTTGTATATCAATAATAAAAGACCATATAGAAATATGGGCAAAAGATTTGTACAGACATTTCACAAAGAAAGACATTGAAATGGCCAACAAGCACATAAAAAGATTAAACAAATTAAAAATCTGTTATTCTGTGTCCACTAAAGGAATAAGAAAAAATAAGAATATTTTCTTTTAGTTAGGATAATTCTTCTAGAAAGGTCATATATAATAAAATAAAGATAATATGTGTTTAGTTATACTATATTATTTTATCAGGAAAGTAAAACAAAACAAAACAAACAAAAACACGTTATCACTACATCTCTTACAAGCCAAAATGGCTTGAAAAAATACACTACCAAATATTGCCTAAGACATAACCAAAACTACCATATATAGTTGTTAAAATAGTAAAATGGTATCTAGAGGCTTGGGAAATATTTTTAGTGGTTTCCTTTAAATTAAACACTTAGATAATTAAGATGCAAAAAAAAAAAAAAAAAAAAAAAAAAAAAAAGCAATCCTACTTATTTATCCAGAGAAATAAGAATAGAATCTTAGACCCATGAAAAATTAAGACAAACAACAAAAATGTATACCATAAATGATCATGGAAAGTATATGAATTATAGCTGAAAACTGAAAACAACCTAAATGTCTGTCAACAGGTAAATGGACAGACTGTAGCTATCCATTGAATACTATTTGACAATAAAAAGAGATCAACAACTAATACCCCAGCATGTAAGATTCTCAAAAATATTTTGTTGAGTAAGAGTTACAAAAGTGTATATATTTTATGACTTTTTATGTATATTTCTGTTTCAAACAATGATAGAAATAATGGTATAAATCAAAAGAGTAAGCAGTTGATTGGAGTTAAGATACAGCTTGAGTTGACTGACAAGGAGCACTTAAGCATGAGGATGTGTTACAATGTGACACATATATATACATTTTTTCAAAATCCATGTAATTTCCTCTTAAGCTCTGTACATGCAGTATATATAAATTATACCTCAAAATAGAAAGATATAAACATTATTGATCATTTTTATGATTGTGTAAACGTCATTTACTGCATAATCACTTGTATACATCATTCTACTGCAGTGATATGACCTCTGTGATAATTCTGGTTCCCTCAATTATCCCTGCCTGAATTAGTGTTGTCAAATGTCACTTCTAGATCAATTTTCTCTCATATTTTTTAATAGTGTCCAGCCTTTGCCCTACATTATGAGACATACTTTCACCTTGTTTTATTTTGAGGTTTAAATGATTGACAGTTTATAATTTCAATTCATAGCATCCTTTATATTATTTGCCTTTTACAGTAACTTATTCTTATTTCATGGTTGAAATATATTTTTAGGGGCACCTGGGTGGCTAAGGCCACTGGGCATGTGCCTTTGGCTCAGGTCGTGGCCTCAGGGTTCTGAGATCAAGTCCTGCATTTGTTCCTTCGTCAGCAGGGAGTCTGCTTCTCCCTCTCCCACTTCTACTGCTTGTGTGCTCTCTCCCTCTCTTTCTCTCTCTTTCTCTCTGTCAAATTAAAAAATAAAATCTATTTTAAAAAGTAATGAAAAAAGTAATTAAAAAAAGAAATATGTTTAAAAATTTCTCTGCAAGTATTGAAACCAAATCTTTTCGTTCCCTACTGGTCCTTTGTTCTTGTTTTATTGTTTTGATTTGGCTTGGTTTTTAATTAGTTCTCTTTCTTGCTAGTTTTCTTTATATACCTGTTGATATTGAGGTTCCTTGCATAAATAAAAGAGAGAACCACATTGATTTTTCTCACTTCTTGGGTTATGAGCCCTCTGCTCTACTTCTGTTTTACTATTGGGTTTCTACCTACAATCTAGTGGTGACTGAAATTCTGAATGGAATTTGTATGTTTGTCAGGCTTGCTACAGTATAAACTTTGCTTAATCATCACTGTGCAGAGAATTGCCTGACTGCATAGAGGCCCATAAAATGTCAGAATAAACTCCCATTAACAATGGTTAAAAAAGGACCTCCAAGTAATTTTGGTTTTCTTTTATTCTTGAATATAAATATCAGACTGCTCAGCTCTCTTGGTGGAGTGCTGAGGGCCCACTGGAGAATATTTACTGGAAATAAATATTCTTTCTTTCTTTCTTAATTGAAGATTTTATTTATTTATTTGACACAGAGAGAGAGATCACAAGTAAGCAGAGGCAGGTAGAGAAAGAGGTAGAAGCAGACTCCCTGCTGAGCAAAGAGCCCAATGCAGGGCTCGATCCCAAGACCCCAAGATCATGACCTAAGCTGAAGGCAGAAGCTTAACCCACTAAGCCACTCAGGCGCCCCAGGAGATAAGCTTTCAACAAGTTCATTCCTTTTCTCTGCTCCTTACCCAGCTCTTAGGCTGTCCACTTTCCTGTTTTTCATTGGGAAGATCAGCTCCAAATTATACTGTTAGCCTCTTCCTGTTCTATGTATCTGTAGTTTTGTTTCTTGTTACATTTTACTTCTAGAAAGTTGCCAGCATATATTCATCTTGATTCACCACCACTCCCATCTCAGTGAAGGATGTCAAGAGAAACATATGTGTTCTATCCGCAGTTTTCAAGAAAAAATAAAAAGCCTAGCCTACAGGATTTAACAAACTGTGTAATCTCACTTACTATCATCAGAGTTCATGTCACCGTAATAGTCTCAAAATAATTAACAGAAAACTATTTTTCTATCTAATGAAATTGCATCAAAATTTATTGAAATTATGCTTTTAGATAAATTATTTTACTTCTCTAAGCCAATTTTCATAATTTGTAAGTAGATAGAATTATAGTTCTGACTTCATAGAGGGGTTGATAGGATTCAATTAAATGATGCATATAAAGAAATTTAACATTATGCCTGGCATTCACTAAGCTTTCAACACATTTTAAACATAAATATTGTAATGCATATTTGCATTAAGAATTTGCAAAATTCTTTCGGATTTAATAACACACTAACATGAACATTTGCTGGGGCACCAGGGTGACTCAGTCGGTTAAGCATCTACTTTCGGCTCAGGTCATGATCCCAGGGTCCTGGGATTCAGCCCTGTGGCTGCTCAGAGTGGGGTCTGCTTCATCTTCTCCCTTTGCTCCTCACCTTCACTCATGTGCTCTGTCTCCCTCATAAATAAATAAAATCTTAAAAAAATATAAAAAAATAAAATGAACATGTGCCTATTCCTTGATGTCTTTCTATCCTAATTTGTGCTTGTAGGCAACAGTTAATCAACAATAATATTGTTTATCATGCATTCATCTATTTTAAACTTGGTTAATCATCCCCCTCGTGGATAATCTCAATGTAGTTGGAATTCACTGTCTCACTACTTAGGGGATTTGTCACAGTTTACTTACTTTGCCATTTCTGGCTTATGACTAAATTTTAAAAATTTGAGACTAACATATTAGTTAATAACACTGAATTCTCCAAATACACCCAATAGGTCCTATCCTAAATGCACCCAAATCTTCCTGCTACATAATAAGAAGGCCTTCATATGGAATATGCAACATAATAAGTTTGTCAGTGATGATTAATTCCACATGACAGTAATATTTTAGCTATAATTGAAAACATTGTGCATGCTACAATTTCGTTGATTTGTTTGTTCCTGAGCATAACTTTTGAGTTAATTCGTTGCTTTACTCTAGTCTTAAAGTATAATCAAGACTCAAACCAGTAACTCTATCAAATGGAAAGAATTAAACCAGTGTTTTTTTTTTTTTTAAGATTTTATTTATTTGTCAGAGAGAGAGAGGGAGCGAGAACAAGCACAGGCAGACAGAATGGCAGGCAGAGACAGAGGGAGAAGCAGGCTCCCTGCTGAGCAAGCAGCCCGATGTAGGACTCGATCCCAGGACGCTGGGATCATGAACCAAGCCGAAGGCAGCTGCTTAACCAACTGAGCCACCCAGGCATCCCAGAATTAAACCAATGTTAAATGGCAAGGACTATGCTAGGTTTTATGAAAAAAATGTTTTTAATATCTGAAGTGTAAATATGCCTTTAGTTTATCTTAACCTAAACTCTGAGCCTCTCGAGCTGTTACCATCTGAGAACTTATATAATACTTGAACTAAAAAATATCCTGGAGACTTTGTAATGGTATTTCACTTTTCTTTATGAATATAACATATGCTTACTAAATAAAATGTTGAAAATCAAAGTAAAATCACTTGTAGCTCATGACTGAAAAACAAACTTTAAATGAATCAAGTGAGAAAGAGAATACATAGTAACAGTGCAGGAAAGCATTCTAACTAATAATCAATTAGAGACAGGATAGATAATGTGATTCAATTCACAATAATTAGAAGCTCATAAATAATCTAGCCAAAATAATATAAGTGTAAAGGATCTTCATAAAAAGAAAAACAGTAACAATTAAATATATTGAAAGACACAAGCAACTTGTTGAATAAAGAATCTTGTCACTTGCCTTTTAATCCTGGCATAGGATCAGGAAAATTTTAAATAATGATGCTAGTAGCTGCCAATGCTTTGCTTTACTTTCAATAAAAGTTAATCTAATATTTCACTTTTTATGTATGATAGCATATTGGGGAAGATGAAAAACTTTTAAAAATAATTTTGGGGACTTATTGTAAGATATATATTTGTCCTTTAAAAAATAGTTGGTGCTATTTTTGTTGGTTTGGTTTTATTTTAGAAATAGTGTGATAGGGGCACCTGGGTGGCTCAGTGGGTTAAAGCCTCTCCCTTCAGCTCAGGTCATGATCCCAGAGTCTTGGGATCCAGCCCCACATCAGGCTCTATGCTCAGCAGGGAGACTTCCCCCTCTCTCTCTTTGCCTGCCTCTTTGCCTACTTATGATCTCTGTCTGTCAAATAAGTAAGTAAAATCTTGAAGAAGAAGAAGGAGGAGAAGAAGGAGGAGAAGAAGGAGGAGAAGGAGAAGAAGAAATAATCGTGTGATAGCTTTTATTATAGTTCCCAGGTATATACTCTGCCTCCTGTAAGAGGATTTGTCCCAACTCAATGCCACATGATATTTGATGTTTCTTTCTTTTCCTTTTTTTTTTTTTAATTTATTTGACATAGAGAGAGAGAGAGAGATCACAAGTAGGCAGAGAGAGGAGGAAGTAGGCTCCCCGCTGAGCAGAGAGCCCAATGTGTGGCTCGATCCCAGGACCCTGAGATCATGACCTGAGCCGAAGGCAGAGGCTTAATCCACTGAGCCACCCAGGCACCCCTATTTGGTGTTTCTTGTGAGAGGAATGTATACTGCCCCATTAATGGTACTCATGGATTTGTGATGTGATCAGTTGTATCTGAGGAAACATGATATATGTTTCCTTAGATACCACTATATGAACAGAAGTTTCAAAAAAAATCACAAATTTTCATCACTTCTCTTATGTTTTTTGTTTTGTTTTGTTCTGTTTAGTTTTTACCCTCTTCCAAGAGAATAGCAAGCCCCAAATAGGCTGCTCTGCCAGTCTGGATTTTGGAAAGAAGAGAACCCCAGGGACACATTTGAGCAAGACATAAATATTTGCTGTAAATTGATAAGATTTTAGAGTAGTCATGACAGCTATATAGTTTTCAAACTTTTCATAAACTTCTTACCACCAATGAAGAATAACAAATTTGTGTATTGTTTCAACATGATATTATCATGATTCTATATTTTCCTGAATCAAATCATACTTACTTCTCAAGGTTAAATGACAATTTGGCATAATAAATGTTCCTATTAAGTGTTGACTTACACACTATAAGTGTTGACTACAATTTGCTAGTATTGTGTTTTATTTAGACTTTTCCCCTTTCTAAAGATATTGGGTCTGGGTCTACTGCATTTTGTTTTATCATTATCAATGTCTAAAACTGATTGACAAACTTCCTATATTTTTCTATATTCCAAAGGAGTCTATATATCCTGATATCCTGTATTAATTAAAATTGGGAAGTTATCTTGAAAATTATCTTTGTCTTCATTAAATTTCTAAAATTTCCTTTAGCTTTAGACAATATTCAAAAGTGTAAGTGTTAAGTATTTTAAAAAAACTTCATAAGAATGTGCTTTCTAATTTTTAGTAGACTCCTAAAAATGTGACTTTTTGCTCATCTTGTGCAAAACTATGTTTCTTGAGACATTCATCTGTAGATCCTTGCCATTTAATTTTGTCTACTGTCTCCTTCAGCTGTTTCTGACACAAAGTATCTTCTATCTATACCTGTCCCTTCTCCAATTCTCTCTCTCTCTCTCTCTTTTTTTTTGGAGGGGGAGGTATATATTTCTTTCATTCTTTTCTTAAATTTTACCATGTTTTTCAATGGTGAGGATTTCCAAGGATTTACCAAAGATTAAAAAGGTAACCCCATGTGTTCAGATTGCCACAGTTACTAGAATTATTTTCATAAGTTTTATTCTTCCTTTCAAGGCCCAGTTTAAATAACACATTTTCTGTGCTAGATCCCTTGAAATTCCAAAGTAGAACAATTACTTTTTCTTCTGTGCTCTTCTAGTTCTTTGCTCATTATGTTAATATAGCAATCACTATATTATATTTTAGTTACTTTTAAACATATTTATCCTTTTTCCAAATTGTGTTTTACTTTGTAACATCTTCTTCATTATAGAACACCATCTGGCATATGGTAGGTGCTCAGTCAATTTTTGCTAAATTTAATTGGAATTCAGGAAATTGGCACCCATCATCCTCATCCTCCCTAAATTATTAGGTATGAGTTGGCTCCAACTGAAACTCAAATGAGTAGATGGGGTAAGAGAACTTTTCTTCCAATTTCTGGGAGGGGATATTTGATTTAATATTCAAGGGCAATATTTTTCTTTGCTTTGATTTCTGCAAGTATAAATTTAAAACATATGACCTACATTGGAATGTAAAGTATTAAAAAAAGAAGAAACAAATACTTCTGCCTATGACCTTAAAAGCATATATATTGTGAAGTACCTTTCTGAGAACATGATTCAAATATATGAAAGTGGAAGGAGCATCTGAGTATCTCAATCAAAAGTCAGAGACCTTATTAAGGCCTGTCTCTTGGGATTAAAGTAGGTGTGGGGTGGGTAATTTGTCCATGGCAACCAGTCTCCAGGCTTCACTAGAAGGGTTACTGTGAAGAACATTATGTACTTTTTGGAATAGTCCTGTATATCATACAGGTCATTTTACTCTTCTTTTCCCTTTCTTCATTGTTATTCCCCAGTGTTAATGCCACACATTCAATAAAGCTTGGTTAACTATAACTCTGCTCTGGGAAATGAAGGATGTTCCTAAGTATAGAATAAGATCCTTGGAAATAGGGATAATGGCAACAATCTGGAGAAGATGATTGTAAGGTCTCATTCATTCAACCAATCAATCAAATATTTATCAAGCTCCTTATGTAAGTCAGGCACTGTGCTAGGGTAATAGAATTAAAGCACTGAACAAGGTAGACATGATTCCTATTTACAATCTACTTTGAGAGATAAGTATTAGACATTTGGTTTAACACCATATTTTTTTTCTGATTTTGAAGGTTTTCTTCCACTAGTTGATTTCATAGGCCAGTATGCTGCTGCTATTAAAATTGGTGTGACTTTAGCAACTTGAACAACAAAGGCAACAGAAATTGTGCCATACAAGTCATAAAATATAGAATTGAATTTTAAAATAGGGAACCATGCCAAACCCTTGTAAATGCAGATTTATGCACCACTTAAAATAAATACCTATCAATGAACTAATCATTTTACTTCCTTTTGGGACCAGCATTTATGTTGGAATTATTCTCATGATGGTTATGGTGAACACCTGCTGACTTTATACTCTGAACAACCATCACCTGTTTAAGCTTTGAAGCTGCCTCAGTGCCAGCTCCTCAAAGACAAGGGAGCCAACCATTTACCAACACTTAGTAATGTGGCACAGTGGATGTTAAAACTGGCACTTGAAATGACTGAGAGAATTTAACTTAGAAGATAAACTTCTGAAAAGATGCATGTGGAATTTTCTGTGAGGCTTATTATACAAAGAGAGAGAGAGACAGAGAAAGAAAGAGAGGGAGAATCAGCAATATTAAATACAACTGTAAGTATAACTTGGAATCTAAGGAAAATGAAGGGACAATAAAATTTGCTATTGTTTTGCATTTCTCCGGTGTAAAATTCCAAATGTGAAAATTAACACTGTTAGTTTACCAAAAAAATGTGCTAACATCAAATATGTGACTGCTCCCCTATTCCATGGGCAAGGACACATGCAATTGATTTGAACTACTCATTGTTATGCTTTTAATCTTAAACCCTGAAAATGTATTTATTTCTTGAGCTTTGGGTTTACCACTATCTGAGTCATCACCATGTTCAAGTTTCAAGTTCTTTCCAATTTAATTAAAATGAAAACAGTGAGGAAATTTCTGTAACTTCATGAAATTACTGATTCAACACCTGGTATCTTGTCCTATGTAACAGAAACTAAAAATGAAGTTAATCCAGAGGGACAGAATGACTCAGGAAGAGTACTTTTCACTTTTATGTCAGTAGTTAAAATCCAGCACAAAGATGTAGTGACTAAATCTGCTAACATCTGAGTGTTCTATAGAGGCATGTAAGAAATGAGGAAAGGGAATTTCTAATGGTTTGACAATTTTTCTTGACTGGTAAATTTCCATGACAGTCACTGAAAGAACCGTTGGTAATGCTGAAAATATAGAGGGGGGACTGGTGAGGTATCAGAATGGCTTTCCCCTGGTTTTCTTTCCTCCAGATGCATAGGACTCTATTTCTATATTTTATCTTTTTAAATACCTAATCTGTGAACTGTCACAAATATTTTTTGGCATAATTAAAATTATTTTGTACTTTTAAAGAGAAAATATTTTAGAATCTCTTTCAGATACAGTTCAAATAATGAGATTCAAAAATATTCTAATGGATAATAATCATGCTTACATTGTTCATAGGCTATAATACTTAGGTAACAGTGAAGTAAGATGTGTATCTTCTATTTGGAAGTCAGAGCAGGTGTGCATTCTGTATATCTGAAATAACTTTATAAAACAAGACCTCTCTCATCTGAGATTAAATGTATAATTCAGAGCTGTTCTCTTTCATTTATATTCAGAAATGAAAGATAAATCCACAAAACCAGTATTTTTCCTTATTAAATGGAATGGAATAAAGTGGAGAAAGAGTTTTTCTTCATCACATTTTACTTGAATTTTCTGGCTTTATATTTTTTTCAATTTCTTTTCCACCAAATCTCATTATAGTTAATGCAAATGGGAGAACATGACACAGTCCTGTGATGATTGCTGTTTCAACCTCTGATATAGTTATAAATATGTACATACCTATTAACAAGCATATATCCATATGCATACACGTGTTTATACAAAATAATGAATATAAAGCAGTTTTGGGGACCATATTTCTTACCCAGGCCCTTACTTATTCAGTATCTCTTGTGAGGGCAGGTAGGTCTTAGTAGTCTGCCTTCTAATAAGCACTCCTAAAGAATGTAAGAGAAGATAAAGCCAAGCTCACCCCAATTATCAAACAAGAAAATTAAGTGTCAGATAGTTTAAGATGATAGATAGATAGATAGATAGATAGATGATAAATAAATGCAGAGATATTTCTTCTGATTCCTGCCTATGCATATTTTTTACCATACAGGATTATGTGATTGTATCTGCTAAAGTTCTTCTTGTTGACACTTGCTCTAGAAGGCATAAGCAAAATCAAGTATTGGAAGTATCCTTATGCACCTCAAGGAACAGAAGCAAAGTGAAACATGTAGGTCTTGGCCAGGATAGGATCCAGAGCAGCCCTGAGACCTCAACTACAAAAGTTTACAGAAATTATCTCTAAGATACCAACCTATCTCTAAGATTTTAGATCCCATGCATCCCAATCTCTGTACCTCTGTTCAAGTTTCAGATTCTGGAAAAGAAAATTTGATTTGCTAAAATTGGATCAGATTATATTTATTAGGTTGAAAACCATTGCCAGGGGAACAGATCCTAGAGCATAGATAATGGCCAGTGGAGCAACTTACATGTATTAGAAATCTTTTCCAGCAAAGGGGGAAAATTTTTGAGTGGTGACACCCAGTGCTAATGTGTGGGACATAATTTTGGATCTCAAAGGACAATTTAAGGAGGATATCCCACAGCAGGTAGCCAATAAAGAACAATCCAATTATAAGATTATTAGAAATATTTAGGGAATAAATGTAATATAGCTGAATAGGCAACCAAATCCAAAATTTGAGCAAAAGGATAGAAGTGAGGTCAAGGGGTGCCTGGGTGGCTCAGTGGGTTTAGCCACTGCCTTTGGCTCAGGTCATGATCTCAGGGTCCTGGAATCGAGCCCTGCATCAGGCTCTCTGCTCAGAGGGGAGCCTGCTTCCCCCTCTCTCTTTGTCTGCCTCTCTGCCTGCTTGTGATCTCTCTGTCAAATAAATAAAATCTTAAAAAAAATGAGGTCAAATATGACACAAATTCTAGGTTCAGGATCCAATTAGAACTAAAATGGAAGGGTAGTGAGACATGACAGGCATAGAGGACATGGGATAACTACCATTGTGAAGTGAAAGTATCTTAGGTTTGATTTATTGTATATAATTGCCTTAATGCCTGGATGGATCCTACTGGCTTAAAAGTGTTTGCAGAACAAGACTTTCTAACAATTTGGATTATGAGGCAAAGAAAGCTATTAGCCTCAATGGTGACTAGAGTTTTGATCCTAGGGAATACACATCTGGCATATAAAAAAAAAATCTCTTTCATAATCTGATTTCCTGCTTGCTAAAGCTTTTGATTTTGATTTCCCTTAGCTATTTTATGACAGTACTTAATCTTTTAGACCACAAAATAAGAGCTAATCTTTTCTCCAAAACTTTCTCTCTCCTTCCCCATATTCCATAGTTCATAATTAATGAATAGCATCACACTATTTGTCATCTTAGTTCAAATCCAAACCTAATGGTAGGTTATATTACAAATTACATATTATATAATCACACACGCACACGCACATATGTGTGTGTGTAATATGAATTGGATTATATATAATATGAAATTTATATAACATATATATATATATAATATGAAATTACATATATATGGCACATTGATTTGATCAGAAATAGTTCTACATGGAAATTTACCTCACCAACATCCTACACACATAGTCTGGAGATTTTCACTCTAGTTTATCACCATAATTTAGACAGAGATATCTCTTCTGACTTTTACCTATGCAGCCTTGCTCATAGACTTTATCTTGATTACTAAACCTTACAGAAATTGTCAAGCTCTCAGCATGGCTAGCATGTCACTTAATCTGTTTCCTGGCTTACTTCTCCTTTGACTATTATGTGTGCCTTTGAGCTTTCATTTTATACCCACCACTCCAAAAACTCTTCCTTGGATGTTACTGCAAAATGAGTCCAGGTGTGCTTTCCTTCTCTTTGATCATGCACAACAGTGTATTCTCACAGAGTATTTGCAAATTAAGCCAACTTAAAAACATTTTTGCCTGAGGATAGATATTAATTCTTCTCCAAAGATCCAAGTCCTATTAAATACATACAACCGTGGCAGGCAACATGACAATTGTTTTTAAACTTATTTCTAGGTCTTTGGATGAGAAACACCAAGAGACATAGAATTATAGAATGGGAATGTTTTTTATATATTATTTACCATTTATTTTGCAAGTGAAAAACCAGACCCAGAGCAGTCATTTGATTTTCCCAGAGACCCACATCTAGCTGCTATGAGGACTGGAATGCCTTTCCTCAAGCTGCCAGCATATTGCTTTTGTTCCTGCTTTTTACTATACTACAACTCACACCCATCTGTGCCAACTTGATAGGTGCTTAATTTAATTATTAATTTTTATACTGTCACTTACTTTTCATATGCATTAGATTCATGAGTTCATATAGCAACTGACTGATCTTCCTCTTAACATGAAAGTTAGTTGCACAAAAAGCTTATTCTGAAAATTATTTTCTTAGGGCGTATGTTGAAATGTAAAGTATAAAAAATAATAATACTTTTATAACATTGGGTATATATAATATGCCCAATTTCCTTTCTAATTTAGTATCACTGTACACTTGCTTAATAATTTGAAGAATGATATTCTTGCCACACCCTGGTTAACATTAATTACTGTTACTTTTTTTAATCTTTGCTAATTTAATGAAGAAACAATGAGATATTGTTTTAGTAAACTAATATAATTTTTTAATAATATCAATAAATACTCTAGGGTTGTCACGAATTGCATATGCATATATATTAATTTAAATTAACTAAAGTGAAGAATTCAGTTCTTTAGTAGCACTAGTCACAACTAAAGAAGTCAAATAACTAAGAAGTAGGTGCTAACTAGAGTATCAGTACTGATATGAAACATTTGCATCATCCGAGAAAGTTCTATTGGGCAATGTCACTCTAAGGTATTGATAGTCCCATTTAGGTACACCTGGGTGGCTCAGTTGGTTGGACGACTGCCTTCGGCTCCGGTCATGATCCTGGAGTCCCGGGATCGAGTCCCGCATCGGGTTCCCGGCTCCATGGGGAGTCTGCTTCTCTCTCTGACCTTCTCCTCGTTCATGCTCTCTCTCCCTGTCTCTCTCTCAAGGAAATAAATAAAATATTTAAAAAAAAAATAGTGCCATTTTACAGAGGAAGGAACTGGGACTTAGTTTTAATCACTATTTAGCTTTGAATGAGTTTTTTTTGTTTTGTTTTTTACTACTAGACTGTTAGTGAAGATAAACAGATAAACATAGACGTTTTCTTCAGCCATTTGTACCTTCTGTGTTTTAAATTGTTTATTCAAATGGAATAAATGTCTACTGATTAAATACTCTATTAGAAGTTCTATCATTTAATAATTCTTCTATTTTGTTTTTAGGCTACTTCTACATTATTATAAAACAAATATTGTGTCATAATCAAATACACTATTTCATAAAATTGGATAAAATTATACTAACATTATTCCCACTCTTTTCTATTACCCACCAAGGAAGATTCTGTTTTGACCCATTCATTTCTTCTCTTCTTTGTCACACTAACTTTTCATTTCCAGGAAAAAAAAAAATGGTAGAGAAGTAATATGGGAGACAATGAAAAGATATCAGAGATATTTTTTCAAAGTTCACCATAAAATGTATATAGGAACAGCAGAAGAGCAGCAATATTTAAAGATAGGTAAAATTTGAAGGATCACTGTAGCTTATATTTATCTTCATAATGTCCTTTAAGAAATGTATGTTGATTAATTGAGTTACATTGAACATAGATTTTGAGTGCTGAATTGTACCTGAAAACAGTTTGAGACTAGGTCTTGTGGAAAACGGTGTTTTAAGTGCTAAGTGTGTTGATATATTTTCACAAGGGAAATCTTTTGAAAATACAAATATTTACACATATTCCACACTTAACTGAAAGAAGAAAGAAGCACTATGTAAAATACTTCATTTTGTTAGCTTTAGTACTTTTATTAACAGTAGCGTTTATTCCTAAGAAATCTATGTATCTTAGGGATATAAGACCTCAGAGTCATTATTTTCTTTTCTTTTTACAAAATCCCAAATATTGTCAGTGATTAATTATATATGTGTGTGTGTGTATAATTAATATATATTCATTTTATATATGTATAATTGTATATTATACAATTATATTTTAGGAGGATGGGTTATATATATATAAAATAACTAGTGGGAGAATCTGTATTGTGTGAATGGAGGTCTCTGTATCTCTGTTCTTGGATTCCCCATGAAAAGATTTATGTAAGGATCTGCACTCCAATAAACGCAGCCAAAAGGAAAGTAACAAGCACAGAGCAGTTTATTTAAGCAACAGTACACTCTCAAGGGGGCTGTCAACTGTCCTGAGGCTAAAGGGGTCCTTTCCTTTTAAGTAAGTAGGGTTTTTCCTCAAGGACAGTTTGGTCTCTAATGGAAACTGCTTCCAATCCTTGAGGGACTCCTCCCACAAGTTGGGTGGGGAGTTATTGGCCCTAAAATGTTTATACCAGAGCTGTCACAGCAGCCTTTCTCCATAGGGTAGAGGACTAAAACCACAATGCTAATCTATGGCAGTAAAACTAGCTAAAGGTCCAGCTGAGGACACGTTCTCTCTGGACTGGGCAAGCATTTTCCCTAAGGAGAGTCCCTGGAGCCAGTGACATCTTGTCAGAAGAGGATGTTGGGCAGTTTTTTGACCACAAGGGTGTACCTTGGGGTGTTCTTTCCACTGCTCATGTCCAGCTACTACCTAATATATATATAGAAAGAGAGAGGGAAGGAAAGAGGGAGGTGGGGAGTTAAAGTGGTGATAGTGACCATAAGGTGTTGTCAAAAGGTAGCAGAATAGGACTCTGATTCAGAATCTGTTTCTCTTCCTCACCATCTCTCTCCAAATATATACTTCAGTGTCTGTAAAGATGTTCTTTTTCTAAGCAAATGGACCTTTTCACATTATAATTGTGATAGCAAACACAAACAGGTTTCTTAAAGAAGACTATTTTAATAAAAATGAAGTGTCATTTTAAAATACAAATTCCCAGTGACTATTTTCACAGGATAGATTATATACTTTTGGTTTCTTTCCCACATTTTAATTGGTTGTGCTTAGAGCTATAGAATAGCTTTGGCCAGAAAATTAACCAGGGAGTAACTTCCAAATGTCATCATCTATATTAAAATGACACTCATCACCTTGTTTGAAACATCAAAATGTTCTTGGGGTCTTGTTTCTTTTAATTACTCCTTACTTCTTAACAAATGGAAATGGAGTTTGTCTTTTTGATTATCCTGTAAAGTTCTTTGTTCTTCCTGTCATGGTACTTTTCCAGTCCAGATTTTGTATTTAAATGCATTGCAACAGAATTTATAGGAATTTGAAAAGTTAGAAGCCGCTTAGGGTAAAGTTGCGGGTAATGTTGTTGATAATACAGTCCTCAAGCAAGGCCAGGAGCACATTTGTATTTTTGCACCACGTAAAAATCTAGAGTTTGTTTGAACAGAAGAGTAGATGCACAAAAATTTTATTATCCCACTTTCAGACGATATATTGAAATCCCTTTTTGACTCTCACAGTTGATGCATAGTTGGGGCAGGTATGCTTCCACGCTGAAATCCTCCAGAGAGTAACAATAACAACTGCCTCGAGGTGTTTTTGGTTCCATTTCACCACGTCACCATCTGGATAGACATATGAGGATCAGTTCGGCAGATTTTGGGAATGATGATTATGGAGGTTACCCTTTTTAGCAGATGATTTTTTGTTTTGCTGCTCCCACATAAATGTAAAACAGAAAATATGCTCTACGTAGAGACAAACATGGAGCATGCATATCTCCACTTCCTCTTCCAGCAGATAATACCACTGTACGCTGAACTTGACAATTTGAGCTTGACACAGCATGAAGGGCAGATTTAAACCAAGCGTGCAATAGTGTGATGTATAGTTCTCTTTGACCCCCCCCAATAAATTACCTTCTTTCAAGATAAATATAAATATAAGAGCAAGCTGTAATGCTACTCGTTAATTGAATTCTCCTTCAGTGTGTCCTTGAAACGTCTAACAAAGCAGTACAATGTTTTAGAAGGGATCAATGCATAAAAGTATCAGAATACTGCAACATTCTAATAGATTTTCAAAATTAGACAATCATTGTTTTTTAAAACATTTTTCAATTCATGTTTTTATCAACCTTTCCTTTGTGTAAACATAATTTTATGTAAGGCGCAGATGTCTCTAGTCTTCAAAATTCTAATAGAGTGTGGAGTTTATTATATAGTTTACACCCTTCTTTGTAGATAATTAATAAATGCTCAATCATTACAGATTTCTCATGAATTTAAGTAGAATTTTCTTTTTTAAAATTTTTTTTATATTTATTTGACAGAGAGAGAGATGACAAGTTGGCAGAGAGGCAGGCATGAGAGAGAGGGAGAAGCAGGCTCCCTGCTGAGCAAAGAGCCCAATGTGGGGCTCAAGCTGAAGGCAGAGGCTTAACCCACTGAGCCACCCCGACACCCCAGAATTTTCAAAGTAGATGTATATGGTAACAACTTTGACCTTATCTTTTTGTATAGATTTTATTAAGTACAAAGTCATGCTTCTCAAATTTAATTAGACCATAGAAGAAATACTGTAATATTTAAAGAAAACAGAAATATATAAAATTGAAATTATATATTTATAAAAGATCTGTATATGAAAGTCTCTGCAAGTTTCTTTTATTTTATCATTCTCTCAAAGCAGTGGTTCTTAACTAGGGGCATTTTGCCTCCCACAGAACATTTAGCAATGTCTGGAGAAATATTTAGTTGTCAAATTTTAGTTGTCACAATTAGGTTGGCTACTATCTGTGGGTAGATGCCGGGATGCTGCTAAACATCTTAGATTGCACAAAAGAATCCCATCCTCAGCAAAGATTTATGCAGTCTAAAATGTCAAAGTGTCAAGGTTGTAAACCCCCTACTTCAAAACATATGTAAAGATGTACATAATACAAAAATTTGACAAATAAATGCGATAAATTATGCAGAGATAAATATTTTGGAAACTCAAACTCTTAGGATGGGCAATCTGCTGTGACTGGTTTACACATCACACTTGCACATACACACTTTACATGCATACATTATACACATATATGCATATGTATTTATGTGTGTGTATATATATACATAGTCAAACACATATGCCAACTGATGCTCAAATTATGTTTGACTATGAATAAGGCTTTGGAACAATTACTCTTTTCCTCTTACTAAATTACCATGTAAGTCTAGATTACTTATGTATCAAGTGATCAAAACCATAGTTTTGAGTTGATATAGACTTTCCTCCTCCTGGTTATCATGGTACATATAGAAACAGAGTTCATATTTAGAAAAAATATTTTTCTTTTTTTGCCTATCAGATCTCTGGTTTGTTGGTCTTCAACCTCTACTACAGATTCATCTTCTAAATTTGATGTTTTTCATCTTCAAATGAAAGGTTATCTTCCATCATTTACTAAAGTATAATTGTTGTTCTTGAAAGCTCAATATATGTTTAATCTGTTATCTACACTATGACTAAGAGACTGAACTGTCATAATTTTGGAGAATGAAGAGAATTGTAGTACCTATCTTCCTCTGCACTCCAACTCCTGCCTCTATATGGAAAAGACCCAAAATTCTGTAGCTCAGCATCTGGAGGAAGCGAATATTATACTCTGAACACTAACTAGTCTGCCAGTCAAACAAATTTCCTAATTTTCTGTTTTTATCTTGAAGACCCTTCAAAAATTCCTCACTGCTATTAGCACCTATAGACATCTGGAGAGAAATTTAAGGTGATTCTTCTTCCATTTATATAATGTAAAGCAAGTTACCACTTATTTTCCAAAACTCTTACTGCTGAACAACTCCTGCAATATGAAAAGTAAAAAAAAAGGGGGGGGGGATTTATAGAATATGGCAGTTAAAGAAACAGACACTTATGTTGCAAAATATATAGGTTTTGTTAATCATGTCTAAATGGTGAACCATATCCACTATGTAATTTATTGTCAAGGTAATCTATTTAAACAACTGTGAAGCCAATCTCCATGCAGCATCAAGTTATATTATTTCACTATCACATGAAGTAAACTTACCTTCACATGTTTGTTCTGTTCTTAGTTCCTTGTCATTAGTTTGAGAACACCTTTCTATTTATTTACATGATGTTTAGACAAAAGCTCACTATTACAGTAACTAAGACACTAGATTTCAATCTACATAAATATTTTAAAATTTGAATTATCTCTGAAAAAAATAAAATATTTGCCTTGTAAAATAACCAAATGAGTATAAATGCAGAGATGGAAAGATCATTATAATTTTATCTTTATAGAAACCGAGTGTCATAAATCTTAACATTGTGGGAGAACAATTGTGAAATAGCAAATGAAGACACCAAAATTCTGTGGCAATACTCAGTTATAATGTGGTTAACTTTCCACCTATAAAGTATTTTCTTTAAATTGTCATGAAATGGAAAGAAAAACTGAAAAAATTATAATGAATTCTTTTTTTTTAAGATTTTATTTATTCCTTTTTTTTTAAATAATTTTTTATTTTTTATAAACATATATTTTTATCCCCAGGGGTACAGGTGTGTGAATCACCAGGTTTACACACTTCACAGCACTCACCAAAGCACATACCCTCCCCAATGTCCATAATCCCACCCCCTTCTCCCAAACCCCCTCCCCCCAGCAACCCTCAGTTTGTTTTGTGAGATTAAGAGTCACTTATGGTTTGTCTCCCTCCCAATCCCATCTTGTTTCATTGATTCTTCTCCTACCCACTTAAGCCCCCATGTTGCATCTC
Organism: Mustela nigripes; assembly: GCF_022355385.1. NCBI lineage: Eukaryota > Metazoa > Chordata > Mammalia > Carnivora > Mustelidae > Mustela > Mustela nigripes. Next base: position 40,288,561 of record NC_081561.1, on the reverse strand, counting down.
CACTTCCTCATATCAGGGAGATCATATGATAGTTGTCTTTCTCTGCTTGACTTATTTCACTAAGCATGATACGCTCTAGTTCCATCCATGTTGTCGCAAATGGCAAGATTTCATTTCTTTTGATGGCTGCATAGTATTCCATTGTGTATATATACCACATCTTCTTGATCCATTCATCTGTTGATGGACATCTAGGTTCTTTCCATAGTTTGGCTATTGTGGACATTGCTGCTATAAACATTCGAGTACACGTGCCCCTTTGGATCACTACGTTTGTATCTTTAGGGTAAATACCCAATAGTGCAATTGCTGGGTCATAGGGCAATTTTATTTTCAACATTTTGAGGAACCTCCATGCTGTTTTCCAGAGTGGCTTCACCAGCTTGCATTCCCACCAACAGTGTAGGAGGGTTCCCCTTTCTCCGCATCCTCGCCAGCATCTGTCATTTCCTGACTTGTTGATTTTAGCCATTCTGACTGGTGTGAGGTGATATCGCATTGTGGTTTTGATTTGTATTTCCCTGATGCCGAGTGATATGGAGCACTTTTTCATGTGTCTGTTGGCCATCTGGATGTCTTCTTTGCAGAAATGTCTGCTCATGTCCTCTGCCCATTTCTTGATTGGATTATTTGTTCTTTGGGTGTTGAGTTTGCTAAGTTCTTTATAGATTCTGGACACTAGTCCTTTATCTGATATGTCGTTTGCAAATATCTTCTCCCATTCTGTCAGTTGTCTTTTGATTTTGTTAACTGTTTCCTTTGCTGTGCAAAAGCTTTTTATAACGAATTCTTAAAACAGCATTTTGACACAGGAAATATTTAGAAAAGCACTACATTGGAGGCAGTTTTCAGAAGGCCATTCGCAGGATTGTAATTGATTGAAGTGGTCTCAAAACTGGGTATTTCAGGCAAAAGTATGATTGATGGTAGAGAGGTGAAGAAAACCTTTTTATTCGTGGAAGAGGCTACTAGGATATTAAGTTCAGACAAATGACAAGAATTGATATTGCTCTGAAAGCTGTTACCATAGACAAAATAAACAATGTTTTAATATTGAAAGATTATTTTTAGATTATGAAATAAATTTTAAAAAGTGAGTTTTAGGAAAGTTACACAGTAGTTCTTTTGGGTTTCTGGACTTGATTCCAGTGTGTGCATATAGGAAGATTCTCCATGCCAATAAGAAATTCTCAGATACCAGTTGGGTGTCTAGAAAATCAGCTTTATTTTGAAACGAGCTACCTAGACATAGCATCAGATAAAGAGCTCAATACTCTAAGACTTCCATCCATTTCAGATGCCAATTGCAAGTGTAGGTTATTATCTATGCTTCTAACAGACTGGTGATATATTAGGGGTTCCCACAAACCCTTCCTTGGGTTTAATTTGCTAGAATAGTTCACAGAAACTCAGGAAGCCCATTTACTCACTAGGTTACTGATTTTTTTTTTCATTATGTTTATGGAAATTTTATAAAAATTGGGCCAGTACTAAGATATTAATAACAAAAAATCTCAACAATTTTAAAATTTAGGAAGTTTACAAGCTGCTGTTTACAAACAATAAAATTAAATTTATTCAATAAAATTAAAAATAAAAAGATGAAAATAAATTTTGTAATTTAGGGAATTATAAAATAAATTACTAAATATCTTACCCATCAAAGATAAAATCTAAATTAAAATAACTATTTGGAAAGCAATTAAAAGAACATTCCAAGCAAAATATCAATGCAGCACAAGTAAATGTATTTTAAAATATTTTAATTGCCTGCTGAGTGAAATAAGTCAGAGAGAGTCAATTATCATATGGTTTCCCTTACTTGTGAAGCATAAGGAATAACACAGAAGACATTGGGAGATGGAGAGGAGAGGTAAGTTGGGGGAAATCAGAGAGGGAGACAAACCAAGAGAGACTTGGACTCTGAGAAACAAACTGAGGGTTTTGGAGGGGAGGCAGGTCGGGGGTTGGGTGAGCCTGGTGGTGGGTATTATAGAGGACACATATTGCGTGGAGCACTGGGTGTGGTGCATAAACAATGAATTTTGGAACACTGAAAAAAAATAAAATTTAAAAAATACTTTAATTGCCTTAAATACTGAAAAATTAAAGATGGAAAGTGAAGGACCCATTATTATAAGAAATAAATATGAACAAAAAAACCAATCAGACATTGAAGAGAAAAAAATAAATTAAAAGGTGAAAATCTAGAGATTTTTAATGTGGAAATAATAAATCAAAAATCTAGTTCTTTTAAAATATCAGTAGAATAGGTAAATTCCTCAGGATTAAGATTTTTTTTTTTTTTTTAAGTGGAAGTGAGTATGTAAAATTGGGACTAAACAGAAAACTCAATAGAAGATACAAAATAGGAAAAAATCCCAATAGTAAATTAAATGTAAATCTATGGCAATAAGTCTTAAAATGCCTTTCAATATAAATATGTAGCTAAATATTAACTACAAAAGCTGAACCAATAAAAAGGATATGAAATAGCCAATATCTATAAAGACATAAACATTAAAACATTAAACATACTTGTTGGCAAGATGATTTGAAATTCAATTTAAATTAATCCAGATGAAAGAAAATGAACCCCTCACAATTTAGTTTATGAATTTAGCCTAACATGTTTCTGATAAAGATAATATAAACCTAAAAGCCATAGAAACATTTTATTAGTGAATATGGAAATAAACATTTACTCAAATCCAACTGAATATAAAAAAAAAAACAAATAGAAAATATTCCAGAAATGTAATGATGATCTTTCATTATAATTCAAACCATGAGCGTCTGTGAACTCTAAGAAACAAACTGAAAGTTTTGGAGGAGAGTTTTGGGTGAGTCTGGTGGTGAGTATTATGGAGGGCACTCATTGCATGGAGCACTATGTGATGCATAAACAATGAATCTTGGAACACTGAAACAATAAAATTTAATTAAAAAAATTAAAGCAGTAAACAATACAATTATGTCAACATCAGCTTTAAAAAATTTTAAGTGAAACAAAAATTAATTAAAGATGAGTTAACAAAGTATAAGAACAGATATATTAAATGGCAAAATAGTGAAGCTATTCCCATTAAAAATCAAGAGAAGGAATGTGTTGTTTTCTATTACCATTTTGACTTAACACACTTTTGCAAATTAAAGAAAGAAAAGAAAAATATATGTAAAAATACTGGAAAAAGGAAAAGATATATTTTTTGTTGATTATATAGATTATTTCTGAAAAGAATCCAGACACTCTTAAGAAAGGAAAATTAATTAGAAGTAAGAGAATTTCTAAAATGGTTAAATATAAATATATATATATATTTTTTTTTAAAGATTTTTTCTTTATTTATTGACAGAGATCACAAGTAGGCAGAGAGGCAGGCAGAGAGAGAGGAGGAAGCAGGCTCCCCGCAGAGCAGAGAGCCCGATGCGGGGCTCGATCACAGAACCCTGGGATCATGACCTGAGCCGAAGGCAGAGGCTTTAACCCACCGAGCCACCCAGGCGCCCCTAAATACATATATTTTTAAAAAACACCACTCCTTTTTCAGTAACACTTAACAATGGAATTGGAAAGATTATATCATATACAATGTGATATTATCTAGGAAATTAAGATAAATTTAATCAGAAAAGTAAAGGACTTCAATCATGGCCATAAAATATTATTGAATAATATAAAATCAGATCTGAACAACATGATATTTTTGTACTGTAACACTCTCAAAATTAATATATGTATTTAATACATTTTTAATGAGTTTTCCAGAGTGAGGAAGATAAAATAATATTTAAGTTCATATGGATACATAAGTGGACAATAACCAATAAAATTTGGAATAATAACAAAAAAATATGGAGAAGGAAGATTTACCAACCAGATAATAAAACACTTAAAGTTTCTAATTAAATAATATATTAGCTTAGAAGTAAAAATATATCAATGAATATTGAAATCTATGTTTTAGTGTATATGAAAATGTAGTATATAACACTAAAGTCCTTTCCTTTCATTTAAAGAAGGGTAGTTTATTTAAAAAAAAAATGCTGGTGAAAATAGTCATCTGGGAAGAAAATAAAGCCAGAACCCTACTTTCACTATGCATAAAAATACATTTCAGGTAGATTAAATATTTAAAAGTAATTGTTTCTCTTATTACCACAATATATGCTTAACTTGATTGATAATATCATAAAAAATAAATTTTTAAAAACTAGAATATAATTTTGGATACCACATGTATAAATCTCAAGGATCAGATGTATCCGTTTTAGTAAAGGGAAATCAAAGACACTACTATGGAGAAGAAAGACAAAGCTGACTCTATAAAAATGAAAATTGCTTGGTAAAATTTATCAGAAAGTAAAACAAAAGTAAATATGTTACATATATGAAAAAATTATAAAATCTATAGCAGAATTTCTAAAAACATAGTGTAAAAATCTTTTTAATTGAAAAAAGAATATAAAAAGGGAATCTAAAAGAAAAAACCATTTTGATAAATAAATAAATAAAATAAATATATAATAAATATATAAATAAATAAAACAATGAATAAAACTATGCTGAATTATCTTTAGAGTTAGGAAAATACAATTAAAGTAATTATGAAATATAAGTTCTCACCCATCACATTGACAAAAATAAAAAATTGCTGATTCCCAATGTTCTTAGGGATGTGGTAAAAGAATGTACCCATATATTGTTGTCCCCAAATGTAAGCCTATTTTTTTCACCTCTTGCAAAGCCATAAAGTATTACCTTTTAAATTAAAATGTATAAAAATTTCATTTGACATTTTTAGGTTTGTGAATATATATACCTAAAATAAAAGCATCAATACTATTTATTAGTTTTATAATCATCTGAATGATTGCAAATTAAAGAGTAATTGAGATATATCTGTGCCTAGGAATATATGTAGCAACAATGAAAATGACAACTAAGTAATTTATTGTTTTGATGCTATTATATGCTGTTTATTTTGTATTATGTGGCAAAAAGCACATAGCATGAAATATACCCTATTAATAAAGTTTTAAAGTACAGTATTGTTAACAAAGTATAAAACAGATCTCTAAAACTTTTTCCTCCTGCATGACTCAAACTCAGTACTCATTGCACAGCAACTCCTCTTTCCCCACTCCCCACAAGCCCTAGGAATCACCATTCTACTTTCTGCTTGTGTGATTTCTGACTACTTTGGATCTCTTATATAAGTGGAGTCATTCTGTATTTGTCCTTCTGTATTAAGTTTATTTCACTTAGTAAAATGTCCTCAAGATTTGTCCATGTTATTTCATATGACAGGATTTCTGCCTTTTTTAAAGCTAAATAATATTCTATTTTATGTATATATAACGTTTTCTTTGTCCCCTTATCTGTTGGTAGACATTTACATTGTTTCTACCTCTTGGCTATTGTGAATGAGAACAATGCTTCAATAAACATGGGAGTACAAATATGTCTTCAAGATCTATTTTTAGTTCTTTTAGATAAATACCCAGAAGTTTGATTTCTGGGTGGCATGGTAGTTCTTTTTGAAATTTGGTGCGGGGAGTCTCCATACCATTTTCCATTAGAGGCTATACTATTCCCATGCTATTAACAGTGCAAAGCATTTCAATTTCTCCACATCCTCATCAATACTTACTAGCTCTTGTCTTTGGTAATAGCCATCCCAACAGGTGTGTGGTTATAGTTCATTGTGATTTTGATTTGCATTGTGCTTATAACTAGTGATTTTGACCATCATTTCATAGACCTGATGTCCATTTGCCAGTCATGTATCTTCTTTTGAGAAATGTCTATTCAAGTCATTTGCTCATTTTAAAATTTGGTTATTTGTTATTGCTGCTGTTGTTGTTGTTTTGTTATTGAGTTGTTGAAGTTCCTTACATATTTTCTGTATTATCCTTTTATTAGTTATATGATTTGAAACATTATTTTCCATTTCACAGTTTGCCTTTTCTATTGTTTCCCTTTCTCCAGAAAGCCCTTTTAATTGATAGAGTCCCATTTTTGTATTTTTGCCTTTGTTGCTTGTATGTTTGGTGTCATATGAAAAAAAAATTGCCAAAATTAATGTTGTGAAGCCTTTCTTTTATTTTTTTTCCCTAGAACTTTCATAGTTTCAGGTCTTATGGTTAAGGTTTATTTTTGTGGATTTTGTATTGATTTTAGTGTGTGGTTTAAGATAAGGAGCCATTGTAATTCTTTTGTATTTGAATATCTAATTTTACCAACACATTTTTTGAAAGAAAGTATTTTTTTTGCTATTGTGTGGTTTTGGCACTCTTGTCAAAGATCATTTGACTATATACAGGTGGATTTATTTCTTCGATTTCTGTTCTGTTCTATTGGTCTATGTGTCTGTCTTTATGTCAGTACCATACTGCTCTGATTACTATATTTTTAAAAATATTTTATTTTATTTTATTTGCTAGAGAGAAAGATGGAGTGAGAGCACAAGCAGGGGGAATGGCAGGCAGTGGGAGAAGAAGGCTCCCCACTAAGCAAGGAATCCAATGTGGGAATTGGTCCCAAGACCCTTGGATCATGACCTGAGCTGGAGTCAGATGCTCAACCAACTGAGACCCCCAGACATCCTTTGATTACTTTATTTTTATAATATCTTTTCAAGTCAAGAATGTGAGGTCTCTAGCTTTGTTCTTTATCATTGTTTTGGCATTTGGGGATCCTTTATTAATTAGTCCATATAAAAATTGGGATTTTTTTCTATTTCTGCAAAAAAAGAGAAAAATCCCCATATTGAATCAAATCTGAAGATTGCTTTGGGCAGTATAGATATTTTAACAATATAAAGTTTTCCAATCCATGAACATAGTATGTCTTCCACTTATTTGTGTCAACTTTAATTCCTTCCTGCAAGGTTTTATAGTTTTCAGGGTACAAGTCTTTCATCACCTTGGTTAAGTTTATTCCCAAGTATGTTATTCTTCTTGATGCTATTGTAAATGGAATCGTTTTGTTATCATGTGCATGGAATATCCTTTTAATTCCTTTTACTTTCAGCCTATCTAAAGTGAGCCTCTTGTAGACAGTATATAGTTGAATCTTGTTTATATATTCATTCATCCATTCTATGGATTTTGATTAGAGAGCTTAATCCATTTACCTTTAAGGTAATTACTAACAGGTAAAGACTTACTATTGCCATTTCATTCATTTTTTTCCAGTTTGCAGGATTTTTTTGTCCTTTTCCCTTTATTCCTGCTTTTTTTGGTGTGTGTTTTATTGATTTTTTTGTTTTTGTAGTGACATGCTTTGGTTCCTTTCTGAATTTATTTATCTTCTATAGTTATTTAACAGGAGGCCACACAGTCTGGCTTTGCACTCGGTTAGGTGTTCCTGGGTCCTTGAAGAATTTGCTCACCTTATTCTTCCTCCACAGCAAAGGTGTCTATCTCTATCCTGGGCTGCCCAGGCTTTGAGGAGCTGTGTAAGAAGGTAATGGGAAACTGTCTTTCCTACATTCTTGTATATGTCTTTTTATGTTTCTGCCATTCTGCCACTGTAATCCTTTACCTAGGATCCAAGATCTTGTGAAGATATTTTTGTGCATGGATAGTTCTTCAAATTTATGTTTCTGCAAGGGGACATGCATTAAAATATCCTATTCTGCCATCTCTCTGATGTCACTTGCCTCTCTTTTTGCATTAGGGAAGTACATATAATATAAATACAATAAACACATAAGCCATCATAATATTAGCCAATCAAAACATAATTGGTTCAGTTTTCATCCTGCTTATTAATGTTTCTAATCACAAATATATGTTATAGAACAGGAAAAAAATCCTAAAGTATTTTGTCTGATAAGTTAGTTTTGTTCCTCCTCTGTGGAATGCTGGGATGGTGGATTCTTCTTTTTCCAGGTTATAATGAATCTATTAGAAATGAATTATTGAATTGGAAAGTGATAAAATAGCTGAAAAATATTAGCCGATTTTTTTTAAAAATCGCATTAAAAATAATTTGGACTAATTTATCAGTTTAACATGACCAATACCTGATGAAAATGCTCCAACTTTATATAAAATATCTTTATACACAGTGAAAAATATAAAAACTCACAGTTATTAAAGTTAAGATAATAATGTAGAATTTTATAACTTTGATAGAATATTTGTTAACTACAATGATTTGTATTGAGAAATATAATAAGTGGCCTATCCATGCATGCACATTATTAATTTATTGCCTCTCAAAATTTATTTTTCAGAAATCTAGTGTATAATGATATACTCACTCTTTAATCATTTCTCTTTTACAGTAAGTACAATATTAAGCTTTATCCTCAAAGTGTACTGGAAGAATATAGTAGAATGAAGGGTGTTTCTATTTTTCCTTCCCTCCTTCCTTCTTCCTTCTTTCCTTCCTTCCTTCCTTCTTCCTTTTTTCCTTCCTTCCTCCTGCTGTAGAGAGGTGCAGGTGTGTGGAGACATCTAGTGGTAACCTGTTGCAGCTGCATGCCCAAAGCACACCCGTCCCTCAACATTCTTAAGACTGAGAAACCTTGATTAGTGATCATTTTCTCATGCCCCGCCCCCTCTCCATGCAAAGCAGACACTGCAAACTCCAGTCTTCATAGGTGTAGCTGTGCCCCAGTTTATTCTAGATAAATGCCTACTACCCTTGTCTTGATTGTACTGTAGAGGGTTATTTTCTACTTGACTGCCTATAGTAGACCAGTTCAATCTCATGCAACCTAGCAAGTATCTTTGCCATCCAGTGGCTCCAACCACACCTTCTCCAATGAACTCCACACCCCAGTTTTGGTAAGAGAAGACTTTCCTTTCCTTTTTTCTTTTCTTTCTTTCTTTCTTTTTTTTTTCCTCCCTCAGGTATGCACCCTCAATCCTATTGTGGTTTTTAAAGTTTTCTTTATATCTTAATAGCTAATATCCTCTCATAACGTAATCATTCTTTATACTTCTTTTAAACTGTTTTGTAGTTTGTTTCCTGATTAGATTCAGACTTATACAGCATGTTCTCTTTCTTAAAAGAAGAGGCTTAGCTATTTAAAGGCAAATAAAAATGTAGTTTTTTTCACCAAATAGACTTGGGTTCCAAACCAGATTAGATTTGAAATTAGGCCATATCCCCTACTTTCTTGATATCACTCTTGGAGAGTTTATGTGAAAGCAGAATATTGTTTCTTCATTCCACCACTAAATTTTATAGTTTTATTTAAAGTTCCAGAAGAGTGGGACAGAAAATGAGGCTAGGTAAGTATTAAAATGCCACAGTGTAATTGTAATCTGTGCAAGTAAACTAATGTAAAATAAGCAGAAAACAAAGACAATATATAGTACAAGAAGGACATTTGTCCCAAGGATACAAAAGGCCAAATTGAGAAAAAAAAAAAATCTGGCTCAGGAATTGTTTAAGCTCTAATACTCTTCCTAATTCATCTTGTCTAGAAAATGGAGTAGGAAAAATGTTTGGAAGGGCCATACATTGCATTTCTGATTTTTTTTTAAAGATTTTATTTATTTATTTGACAGAGAGAGATCACAAGTAGGCAGAGAGGCAGACAGAGAGAGGAGGAAGCAGGCTCCCCACTGAGCAGAGAGCCCGATGCGGGACTTGATACCAGGACCCTGAGATCATGACCCGAGCTGAAGGCAGCGGCTTAACCCACTGAGCCACCCAGGCGCCCCGCATTTCTGATTTTTGACTTCACTATCTCTGGTGAAGGAAGAAACTCACTTAAAAGATACAGGGAAATCTAGATTAGACTTATGAGTCTTTGAAAAGATCTGTCATAGATGACCTAAAATACATGGAATTCTGTGGTATAAGAGGGTTTTAGGTGCTGAGTTTTAGTGTGGCTTGATCCATATTTTGATCTGCTCATTTGGACAAAATCTTGATCTTCAGAGATAAAAGAAATATAGACCTTCTGTTCTACCTGTAGTGCCATGCTCTGGGAATGGACAACCAATCCTCACCATCTTCCCACCCATTAATTCAGACATCTGGGCTCCCTGTTTTAACAGATAATTTTTCTTAGAGTTATATGTTTAATCCTGTGTGTACAATCTATCTGAGCCCCCAACTTCATTTACTAATTTTACATAAAATCATCTCCTTTCCGATTTTTCTAGGCTCTCTAGATTTGTGAGTTTATATACTACATATGTTTTCATTAACACTATAAGAGCTCATTGCCAAAAATAGTATTCCCAATACATTCTTTTTTTTAAAGATTTTATTTATTTATTTGAGAGAGAGAGAGAGAGAGAATGAGAGAGAGCATGAGAGAGGTCAGCTGGAGAAGCAGACTCCCTGCTGAGCAGGGAGCCCAATGTGGGACTTGATCCTGGGACTCCAGGATCATGACCTGAAGGCAGTTGCTTAACCATCTGAGCCTTTCAATACACCCTTAAACTGAAAGTGACATCTTTAGAAATTCTAGACAGAAGATGCAAATGAATGTACAGGTCCTCTAAAACTTGAGAGTTTTCTCACCTTTCATTTCTATTGTACTGGAAAATTTTAATTTTAACATATTAAATCCTTCTGAGTGTCAATTAAGCCATTGAGGAAGAATAAAAGTGCCACCTGTCCAGCATAACTCCTCTCAAGAGTTGGCCAACTATTCAGCCCATTGCCTATTTTTGTAAACCAAGTTTTATTGGAATGCAGTCATGTGCATTCACGTGCATTTCCATGTTGTCTCTTTGTGCACACATTGAAGTCATTAAATTTTAGATCTGGAGAGGACTATAAAGATCTTCCAGGTTTATCCCATCATCTTATCGATGAAGAAGCTGAGGTTTAGGGGAGTTACGTGACTTGTCCAGAATTGTTCATGTAACCAATTAAAGAAGAAGAGCCAGAAACAACCCACCACTCTTATCAACTTATTACATGTGCTCCTTTTATTTTCTAGCACACTCAGAGGTAGGCAAAGACTTTATTAGCTTGGGCCACTGGTCTGGCTTGATAGTGACATGTGTCACTCCAGCTGAAGTAGAGAAAATCCTCCCATCTGTCTCTTCCCTGTTATTGTGACCAGGGAGGCCATATGTTCAACATAATGCACTAGGAGTTTCCAGTATCCTGGGTACCCAAATATCTCCATGTGGTAGGATTCCATCTGGCTGCCTTGGGGCACATATTATGAATTTGAAATAAACTTACTTTGTATTAAGCCTCTAAAATTTGGAGAGTTTTCCTACATCAAATCTTATCTAGTATTACCAACACATTGCCTCTCAGACTATGAATTCCAGATCGGTAAATGTTTTCAAATATAAAATTAATTCTAAAGTTTTAAATTAAAATGCCTTGCTAAAATGGAATTCACTAAAATATATTATTCTATATAAGGCCTACTCTCTTCAACATTATTATGTATTTTTAATATAGATCATATTATTATAGCTTTACAGTAGATATCTTCTGAAGTCATGTCTATCCAGGTTGGAGAGAATTTACATAGGATAGAATAAAAATGCCTTATAAATAAAACACTCTAGAAAGCTAGAAATTAAAGGACTATTTGTAATTTAAATTATCTTCTTTATAAGTGACATCTTATGTAAAAGTGGAAATCCATTGATGCTATCATGCACTACAATGCTTGTGAACCATTCACACACTCTATAACAAAATCACATAGTATGGAGTCTCATATTTTAACCTGTTTTGAACCATATGTATTCCTTCCTTCATATATAACTTTTATGTTATTTTGGTTTACCTGTCTGAATATTTTCAGTTTAAAATATATACTGTGATAGTTATTTATGTATTGCTTAAATCTAAAAATTATATAATGGACATATTTATCACTTTTAAAATAAATAAATTTTGGAGCCGCCTGGGTGGCTTAGTCAGTTAAGTGTCTGCCTTCAGCTCAGGTCATGATCCCAGGGTCCTGGGCTCTAGCATGAGGCTTCCTGCTAGCAGGGAGCCTGCTTCTGCCCTTCCCCTCAGCTGATGCTCACTCTCTATCTGTGTCTTAAATAAATAAATAAATAAAACCTTAAAAAGATAAAATAAATTAATGTCTTTACTATAAATAGAGATCTTTTTAGGTGAGAGCTTATCAACTTCCTTAATATTTCTATTACCATTTTTCTTTTCACAGACATCAAGACTGGTAGACAGTCTGAATTACACAAATACTGAAATAACTTTAGTTTTAATAAATACCACTTTCATTACTTCATTAGTGTAATTGTTTTAATTTACTATTAAAATTAAAGTCTATATTATTTACTGATTTGTATTCCTTTTGTTGTTATTTTCATTTGTTCTCAAGTGAAACTAATTTTCATTTGCTCTCAAGTTCAGTTGATCTCTTGGTTCTTATCAGTATATTCATTGCTTTACATGTATGCTCTGTTTTACTTAGCTATATTTAATGTTCTATTAATTTGGCTCAAGTATCTATAGGATTTTTAATTCTTTGAATCATTTTATGAAATTATCTTAGATTATTATTTGTATTTCTCAGACATTGGGGCATACAGATTATAATTAGATAAATATGAATATTAATCAACAGACTTATGTTAGATTACAAAGTATAATTAGAAGCCCTTATTTATCCTTATTTAAACTGATTATTTTACATATAACTAGGATGACCATACATCCAAATTTTGCTTGGGATAGGATCAGTTTACAAATTAATATGGTGGCATTATGATTACTAGCATTTCCCTTTAACAGTCAAATGTTAATACTTCAACAATAAATTATAAGATTATGCTATGAATAATCATTTTGGTAATATTTTTCTTTTAACACTACATATAGTAGAATATATGATAAGGCTATTTTCCCATATAATTGAAGTATATTTTGAGTTACAACAAGACAAGTTGTGTAATTATTTTGCCTGTTTGTGAATAAATATTTAAGAGACAAATTTCGGTTACTTAAAGTCTTAGCAATAAAGTTATTGGTAAAGATGCTCATAATCCTTCCCTACTTTTAATCATTGGACCCAGCATTGTGAATAGCCAGTTTGGATACAAATGCTAACATACACTGAATATGGTTACTGGAGCAGTAACTTCCTTCTTTCAAGAATTGTGTCTCTTGGCTCTGAGTAGGACTTGAAATCCATGGCAGTTTGCACACACCATCAAGTTCATTAATTACTTATGTTTTGTCATGCTGGTATTCAAATAATAATAAGTAGTGAATTGGACAATCCTAGAGGAACAGGGAGAAAACAAACAGGTTAACATAAAATTGAATAATCCACTTCTGGATAATCAGGTTACTATGCAGAGATTTCATTTTGAACTGGTACTCTCTCCTAATTTCCTCTTCAGTGAAAATTTTGTCAAGCCCTTTTATTCTCTGACCTTTTCAAATCCATTTTATATTAAATACTTCTCTCCTTGAGACTTAGTTTAAATGAGTTGCCTGACAGATCATTTAGCACCGCTTTGACTGCTTTGCCAAACCTTTCAAGTAGAGAGGTTACCTCACGCTGATTCAGTTATTTTATTATCAACTCAGTCTCCAACAATTCCCATTCTGAGAATAGGAAGGGATTGTTCTAGTATGATTCCTTTCCTATTCAAAGAATCTTGCTGGGTTCACACTGAAAGGAATTAGACAAACCACCATTTCTGCATTTTTATGGGAAACAAAGGAATAACTACTGCTAATATAGTTGTTTCTAAGCCACAATGAACTGTGAGCACAAAAGTGTAGACATCATGTATCCTAATCCAATATAACTAATTCACAGTAGCAGAGTGCTACAGAGTATAACAGTATTACTTACTCTGTGGGTGCCCAGATCCACTCTGTAGATTCATGTGGATGACAGCCTGAGTGTCTGGGCGCATCCGTCTTCTGAAGCTCCTTCCCTCTAGCCTGCTTCATGTGAAAAGAACATGTCGCATGTACCATTTCATATCCACATTTTCAATAGGTGAGATATACACATTTCGAATAACCTCTGTATTAGTCATAACACATCAGTCCCACAGCTTAGAAACTCCATGGCTCAATAAAAAAGGAGGCTTTATTCCATTTCTGTGTGTGTTGTCAGAAACAATAAATATGTAAGAATTTTTTGATATTTTGCTTCATAGGAAGATTTCTATTATAATATTTTAGTAATTTAAGGAGATTGAGCTTTATAATTTTATCAATTTATGAGGATTTTGATATGCTTCTGCTATAGTAAAAATGATTCATTGAGGCAAAATTAACCTAAAAATAACCATTTTGAAGTGAAAAGTCAGTGACATTCAGTGCATTCACAATGTTTGCAACCACCACTTTTCTCTAGTTCCAAGATACCTCCCCACTCTAAAGAAAAACCTCTCACTGATATAGCATTTTCTACCAACTCTCTCCTTCCAGTTCCTAGCAATTCCCAATCTGCATTCTCTTTGTATGCAATTGTCTATTCCGGGACTTATATTAATAGAATCATGCAATATGTGAACTTTTGCGTTTATTTTCTTTCACATAGGATAATGTTTTAGAGATTCATCTATGTTGTAGCCTGTAATAATACTTTGTTCCTTTTATAATTGGATAATATTTCATTGTGTGTATATATATACATCACTTTGTTTCTACATTTATCATTTGAAGGACATTTGAGCCATCCCTACCTTTTGGCTATTGTGAATTGTATTACTATGAACATGCATACACATATACTTGTTTGAGTACATGTTTTAAATTATTTTGAGTATAAATTGAGGAGAGGAATTGCTGGGTCATATGGTAATTCTATGTTTAACTTTTGGAGAACTCCCAAACTGTTTGTTTCAGCAGCTGCTGAAACATTTTGCATTTCCACCAGACATATACTAGGATGCTAATTTCTCCACATCCTCATTAGCACTCAGTATTTTCTATTTTTTTAATAAACATCCTAGTGAGTGTGCAGTAGTACATAACTGGGTTTTTATTTGCATTTCTGTTTCTAGTTTTCTAAGTTTTTTTTAAATTTATTTATTTTCAGCATAACAGTATTCATTATTTTTTTTCACCACACCCAGTGCTCCATGCAATCCGTGCCCTCCATAATACCCACCACCTGGTACCCTAACCTCCCACCCCCCCGCCACTTCAGACCCCTCAGATTGTTTTTCAGAGTCCATAGTCTCTCATGATTCACCTCCCCTTCCAATTTACCCCAACTCCCTTCTCCTCTCTAACACACCTTGTCCCCCATGGTATTTGTTATGCTCCACAAATAAGTGAAACCATATGCTAATTGACTCTCTTTGCTTGACTTATTTCACTCAGCATAATCTCTTCCAGTCCTGTCCATGTTGATACAAAAGTTGGGTATTCCTCCTTTCTGATGGAGGCATAATACTCCATAGTGTATATGGACCAC
>NC_081561.1:40261693-40272796 GCF_022355385.1 Mustela nigripes | reverse complement strand
CCTGATATGAGGAAGTGGTGATGCAACATGGGGGCTTAAGTGGGTAGGAGAAGAATCAATGAAACAAGATGGGATTGGGAGGGAGACAAACCATAAGTGACTCTTAATCTTAAAAAACAAACTGAGGGTTGCTGGGGGGAGGGGGGTTGGGAGAAGGGGAGGTAGGGTTATGGACAATGGAGAGGGTATGTGCTTTGGTGAGTGCTGTGAAGTGTGTAAACTTGGTGATTCACAGACCTGTACCCCTGGGGATAAAAGTACATGTTTATAAAAAAAATAAAAAATTAAAAAGATTGATTGATTGGACCAAGTTATACAGTATTAATTCATATCTTAACTGAAATATCTCTCCAACACTTTTCCCCACTTTTACCACATTATTTTACCAAAAAGTTCATAGACATTAAATTTTATAATTATCCAAGGCATTTTAAAAAGATGAAAGTTATCATTTGATATATAACTTGTTGCAGGTTTATTCAAATTTTTTTTGTTGTTGTTCACTGAAGCTATGATCAAGAACTTAAGGACCAAAGCATAACTCAGTTTTACATGAGTCTCTGGCTTTATGGGGAGCTCTTCAATTTAATAAGCTGTGATTCTGATCTAATGCATAGTTTTGAGTATTAGTATATGCTGATTTGAATCATCTTGAAACTTACAATGTCAGGAAAGCCATATTATAAATTATACTTGTATCCTATATTGCCTTATTAATGAACACATTTCAGCCCACATACATACATGGCTAAGGCAAAGTGTGTCTATCACCAAGTCAAAAGCAAACTAAATTGGGGCACCTAAGTGGCTCAGTCAGTTGGGTGTTGAACTCTTGATTTTGGGTCAGGTCATGATATCAGGTTGTGGAATCAAGCCCTGCATAGGGCTCTGTGCTCTATGGAGTCTGTTAGGAATTCTCACACTCCCTCTCCCTCTGCTTTCCCCCACCCCTCTTTTAAATAAATAAATAAATAAATAAATAAATAATCTCTAAAACAAACAAAACGGAAAACCATAAGCAAACAAAATTAAAACAATGAGATACCACTACACAACACCACCATAATGACAACACCAAATGCTGGTGAGGATATGGAATGACAGGAAATCTTACTACTGTTGTTAATGAAAAATGGCACAGCCACTTTGGAAGACAGCTTGGTAGTTTCTCACAAAACTAAGCCTATGCTAACCATAGAATCCCAAAATTTTGCCTTTTTATATCTTTCTAAAGGAGTTGAAAACTCATGCCCATACAATGGCTTATATACCTCTGTTTGTAGCAGCATTTTTCCTAAGTGCAAAAACATGGAAGCAACCAAATTGTCCTTTGGTAGGAGGATGGATAAATAAACTGTGGTATATCTAGGCCATGAAATATTATCTAGCACTAAAAAGAAATGAGTTATCAAGCCTTAAAATACATGGAAGAAACTTAAGTGCATACTAGTGGATGAAAGAAGCCAACCTGTGAAGGCTGCTTGCAGTATGATTCCAACTATAAGACACTCTGCAAAAGACAGAATTACGTAGAGAATAAAAACATCAGTGGTTGCCAAGAGTTGGGCGTGGAAGCAGGGTGATACAAGTGGAACACAAAGGATTTTAAGGACAATAAAAATACTCTGTATGATTCTATATGGTTGATATAAGTTACAATACATTTGTCCAAACTCATAGAATGTACAACATCAAGAGTGAGCCCTAATGTAAAGTATGGACTATAGGGAACTTTAACACCTCAATTATATCAATTATATAAGATAGAACATCGATAAAGATTGATTGTTGGCTTTAAACAACAAAGTAGTACAAACAGATTTAAAAGATATATGCAGGACATTTCATCCAAAAGCAACAAAATACACATTCTTCTGAGCTATATGTGGAAAATTCTCCTGGACAAATCACATGTTAGACAACAAAGTAAGTTTCAGTAAATTCAAGAAAATTTAAATCATATCAACCATCTTTTCTGACCATAATAATATGAAACTAGAAATCAATTACAAGAAGAAAACTAGAGAAAATTATAAATTATTAAAATTATAAGTAAATTATAATCTCCATTATAAGTAATGGAGATTAAACAACATGTTGCTGAATAATTACTGTGTTATAAAAAAATCAAAGAAGAAAATACCTGGAGTTAAATTAAACAGAAATGCAACATACCCAACTCTATGGAATGCAGTGAAAGCAATTCTAAGGAAGAGGATTATAGCAATGTATATATTCTGTGAGTTTGGACAGATGTTTCCTGAGGTCTACCTTAAGGAACAACAGAAATCTCAAACAATTTAACTATACACATTAAGCAACTAGAAAAAGAAGAACAAAGTCCATAGTTAGTAGAAAGAAGGACATAATAAAGCTCAGATCAGAAATAAATGATATGGAGACTAAAAAGACAATAGAAAAGATCAGTACAAGTAAGAGCCAGTTCTCTGAAAAGCAAGAAAATTAGGAAATCTTTAGCTAAATTCACCAAGAAAAAAAGAAAAGAGGGCCCAGACAGATAAAAATAGAAATTTCATTTCTATTTACAATTGATAACCTAGAAATACAAAGAAACATCAGAGACTACTATGAACAAGAATATGTCAACAAATTGGGCAGCCTGTTGGACAACAAATTTGATAACCAAAGCTACAGGTAGTAATCAAAACTGTAAATGGTCATAAACAGACACACTGGTCAATGGAACAGAATGGAGACCTCAGAAATAAACCCTCACGTTTATGGTCAATTAGGAAACAAGAATATATGTTAATAAAAGAAGTTTTTTTAATAAATGGTGTTGACAAAACCATTATTTTACATTATACATAAAAATAAAATAAAAAAAGACAAATTTAAGACCTAAAACTCTAAAACCCATTCAAAAAACAAAAACAAAAATGAAACAACAAACAACCAAAACAAAATGAAAAAACAGGTGCTAAGTAAATTGTCACTTGTGTGAGAAATGTTTTTTTGGATCCAATTCCAAAGACAAAGAAAACAAAAGCTATGTTAACAAGTGAGACTACATCAAACTCAAAATGAAAAAGCAATCGCCTGAATCAGAGAAAATATTTGCCAAGCATATATTGGATAAGAGGTTAATTTCCAAAATATATAAAGAACTTACAAAACTCAATAACAACAGTAACAAAACCAGATAAAAATGGGCAGATGCTATGTATAAAAGTTTTTCCAAGGAAGACACACGATGACCAATAGACACATGAAAAGATTTTCAATGTCGGGGCGCCTGGGTGGCTCAGTGGGATAGGCCGCTGCCTTTGGTTCAGGTCATGATCTCAGGGTCCTGGGATGGAGCCCCACATCGGGCTTTCTGCTCAGCAGGGAGCCTGCTTCCCTTCCTCTCTCTCTGCCCGCCTCTCTTCCTACTTGTGATCTCTCACTGTCAAATAAATAAATAAAATATTAAAAAAAAAAAGAAAAGATTTTCAATGTCACTCATTATCAGGGAAATGCAAATCCAACCACAGTGAAATATCACCTCCCACCAGTCAGAATGGCTAGTATTAAAAAGATAAGAAATGACAAGTGTTGGTGAGGATGTGGAGAAAAGGAAAACCTCATGCCCTGTTGGTGGGAATGTAAATTGATGTAACCACTACAAGAAACACTATGGAGATTCCTTAACAATTTTAAAGAATTATCCTATGATCCAGCAATTCCACTAACAGGTATCTATCCAAAGAAAATGAAAACACTAATTTGAAAATACATATGCAACTCAGGTTCATTTCAGCATTAGTTACAATAGCCAGGATATCAAGAATGGAAACATTCTATCTGTTTATCAATGGATAAATAGATAAAGATAAAGAAAATGCACACACACACACATACACACACGTGCATGTGCACACACATTAGAATGTAAATCAGCCCTTAAAAAGAGAAAATCCTATAATTTGTGATAACATGGATGGGTCCTGAGGGTACCAGGCTAAGTGAAATAAATCAGAGGAAGACATATACTGCATGACTCCATTTATATGTGTAATTTAAAAACAAACAAACAAAAAAAAACAAAACCTATAATCACAGATACAGAGTAGAGACCAGTGATTTCCACAGGGAACAGTTTGGGTTGGGATGAAACAGGTGAAGAGGATCACAAACTTCCAATTAAGTCATGGGCATATAATCCACAACACAGAGAACAGAGTTAATATTGTATTAATTTCATATGATGACAGATGGTAACTAGACTTATTGTAGAGATCATTTCAAAACACAGAAACATTAAAATTAATATGTTTTACCTATAATAAAATATTGTATATCAATTATACTTCAATAAAAAAGAATAGAAACAATAAAAATGAATTATTCTAAGCACACACAATCCTAATTTGTGCTTGTTGTTCTATGTCTTAAAGCTTTCTCATAACAGAATTTTCACGGACAAGGGAGATTATGCATTGTTGAGCCCTCATTAGGCTTCATAAAATCCGAGATAAAACTTGTGGAAAGTTTTTAAACTTATTTTAAAAATTAAGAATATGTCATTTCTCCCATGCTTATAAATGCTCAACCTTCTTAAAAAATTCACATGTCTTTCTGCTAGACTTGTGCAATTCTAGCTGAGGCCCTCCTGCGTGGAGCATGTCAAAATCATTTCAGGTAATAAATGCATCTAGCTTGATAAACAGTGTTTTGTTTTTTCAGTGAATATTATGCATATTATGCATGCCTAAGCCTGTATTTTTAAAGAAATGCCTAAGACATATTATAGCCCCCCAAGCCCCCCAAAACCAAAACTAAACAAATACAAATGAACTTTCCTTTATCAAAATGTTTTTAAAAGTATGTCTGTATTCACATATTCTTTGTGTTGAAGGCTTAAAATCCTTTACACATATAGCTAGATACCCGAAGATAATAGCATATAGAAAGAACATTGGTCTTTCAAGTATTGTGTTTCTCATCTGACTAGTTAGCAATTTGTACAATTACATATAAATGGATGCAATGCTGATATCACTGTTTATTTTATTATAGCAGTAAAATAGGTACAGTGCTATCTGCCCTGCTTGTTTATAATATTACTCATAAACAATTTTGTGTATACTCTATTTCAATTTCCCAGCTTGATTAGCTAACAATCTGCACTAAAACATTCAAGGTAAATGGAAAGCTAATTGCATAGAGAATTTTAAGCTCATTTGCACACAACAGGATTTATTAGTGCTAATGAAGGTAAAAAACAGTATGACTTCTCTTGTATCCTCACTAATTCCCCCTGCTAATTCAAAACATCCACAGAGAACTTAAATGGGACAGAACATAGAAATAACATTTAAGAAAAGTATTTGGAGAGAGGAAAATGTTTCTTGGGTCTCTGTATAGGTTATGAATTGCCTTTATTCTGGATTATTGCCTGAATTTTAGAATGCTGCATCAAATGATGTAGAAAAAGATAATGGTTCTTTATGTTAAGGACTGATTTCCATTCATTGCAGTCTCTTCTGTTAGGTTTCTCTTCCTTACTCCTACTGACTGAATGATACCAATTACAGGATATCAAAAAAGGAATCCAGGTGATAAGAAACTCAAACTATATAACACAGGGTAGTAGAATAAAAATCTGCTATCCTAGAGTGGAAAATAGAAAAGTTGAAACTGAAATTTTCTTAAATAGAGTAAACTGGGCCCAAACTGAAAATTTAAAATTCTGAATGCTTCTCAAAAAAAAAAAAAAAAATGAATGTAAAATATGTAATATTTTTACCAGAGTACTATTGATTTACAAAATGTTAATGCTATCTGTGACAGCTATTTATGGAGTTAGAAGTTAATAAATTCAAAGTACATTTAAAATGATAAAAATTTTCTGGCAGATATTCCATAAAAGGAGATCTGAAACTTTTGTCAATAATCAAATTAAAAGTTAAAGAAGAAAATAAACTAAAATGTCCATGTTCATTCTTAGACTGGAATGAAATTATTAATTTTATTGCTTTTAAAATGAAACATTTCGATCAGGGTATTCAGGCATATGACTTTATTTACCCTGCCTGTTTGGATAAGAAGAACCATATCATTTTACTCCTCACCACTGCCCTTATAAACCTTCCCTCTGCATTCATTTTTCTCTGTCCCTGGATGAAATCCCAGTCATTCATCATTTTGAAGAAGTAAATAAATTGTCCCCTTTTTTTCTGGATATAGTAAAGAATACCCACCTAGTGTAGTGTCAACCTCTAGACTTTTCTCCAGTTTAGTACTTCTCTGCTCTGTTGTAGTCCACTTTAGTTTTGCACACCTGCGGGTGGAATGAGTGCTAAAGGCCCTTCTTCTCTCTTTCTCCTTCAATCTCTTCCTCCATCAAAAACTGCCATATCGACTCCTGCAGTGATTTCTTCTGGGTGTGGAGGTCCTAGTGTTTGTTTCCAGCGTTGGAGGAGGAGGGGATA
Organism: Mustela nigripes; assembly: GCF_022355385.1. Lineage (NCBI taxonomy): Eukaryota > Metazoa > Chordata > Mammalia > Carnivora > Mustelidae > Mustela > Mustela nigripes. Next base: position 40,266,359 of record NC_081561.1, on the reverse strand, counting down.
TTTCTCTGGGGGCCTTTTGTCCTCTTCCTCTTTTACAGTTTGTTTGAAGCAAATCATGCTTACTCTGACCTCTCGTAATTTCTCCTTCTGCTGCCTGGTTCCTGAAATTCCTCTCTAGTGAACTCACCTGTCCCTTCTACTGTCCTCTTGGGCAGAATTCCATTCAGGGTGGCCTGGTGCACAGCCTGTTCTGGGAACACACTGTGCCTATGTTGGGTATGAATGTAACCCGGCATCGTCTTTTACTCTGAAAATGGCCATCTTTGCCATGTCAGAATGGCTTGTTAACTACTGGCTCTGGATTTCCAACTTTCCAGGATGTGTCAGATACTAGTCCCTCACACTTTAGGGAATATATATCAGGTTCTCCAGGTGGTCTTAGAAACTGAACCTAAAAATATCTTACTCCAAAGAAAGTACTACTCTTGGCTCTTCAGCTGCTGAATTAATACTTTACCTTATTTTATATAGGCTCAAGGCCATTCATAGGCCTATACTGACAAATTAATTTCACAATCTTCTGTCAAGAACAGCCTTTATATTCTAGCATATCACATTAGCATATAGGTACCCTGTTCCTAATCTATTTTTCTTAGAAACTCAACTCTAAGTACATAAGAACGTTTACATTGTTGTATTCATCTTCTTTCACACATAGTCACAAAGTAGACCAGATTTTTTGGCCACTAGATTCTTTATGCATTTGTCAGCTTCATGCAAAGGCAATAGCAACAGAATCACCATCTCCAACCAGTGATTTATAATTCTAAATCTTTAAAAGATTTTGCCATTTATCTGAAAATTTCTTATAAGGTTGTGTTTTTCTATAATTTTTGAGGAGGGTCTTAAAGTGCAGAAAATCCAGCAACACTTCATTTATTTTAACTTAATCACACATAAAATATGCCTATTTAAAATACAGAACACCAACTGTTCAGACGATAGCATATGGCACAGTTGTTCTCTCTGGACAGTTGCTAAAAGTCTAGTGTTAGAATGGAGGTTAGATTTTGAAGGTATTGTATGGTATTATATGCATGTACATAGAACGCACAATTCCTTTTTTGACAATCACCCCTTTACAATCTCCTGTGACTTTCTAAAGTAAATCTCCAAGAAGTGAGGAGCTTAATGGGAAATGCAACATTAATTTACAAAGTACTGTACATGTTAAATTTCACACTACTACATCCATAGCCATATTTGGCTTAGGTTCAAGTCTGACTGGGCCCGGATCTAAAACTTTAGAGTACCGATGAGGCATACTTGCAGGGCTGGACAAGAGGGAGAGACAAACTGATAGACACATACAGAGAAGAAGGAAGGAGTTGCTTTAGCAATATTAGATGGGTTATTCTATCATAAAAAATACCCACACCATCTCAGTGACTTAATATGTGCATCAACATGTGGGTTCTACTCATTGTCAACACTCAGAAACCCAAGGCAGGAAAAACAGAATACAGCAAATTGTATACTGTCCCCTCAGTTTCCCCAGGAAGCAACACACACTATTCAGACTCAATTTTATTAGCTAAGGGAAATTATATATCTACACTTAACTTCAAAGGGGATAAATAATACTAGTTAATACTAGTCTACCTGTGCCTAGAGGGAGAAGAGAATCAGTATACTTGGAAACCTCCTTAATAACCGACATAAATCCATTAACCCAACCAGCTGTAAGGATCAAGGGAAGTAGACTAATGGGGGTATTTTTTTAAAAGACTAGCAATACCAACTGCATTCATTTTCAGAGTATGGTATAAAAAGCCCCTGGTAGTCTCCAAAATATTTTTTATAAGAATACTAGTATGTTATTTGACTTTGTCACTTCCATTCTTTCATGAATTTATAATAGAAATTTCCAGAAGTTACATGACATGTCACGTGACAATACATTAACTCCAGCTTCTCACTGTTGAACCATAAATTAAGGACATTTACAAAAATATACAAAATATCACTCTTCTCAATAAATTTTTTGTCTTCGAAATATAGTTACTTTATGAAAACACATTGTTTATTTTAACATATAATGGTTTTATTATTACTATTTTAAATAAATTAATAAATAACTGACCTAGGAGTCAGAGCCCCGCATAGGGTTGGCTGGACCTTTGTTGTTGTTGTGTTGCAGTTAAGCTTCTTCCTCTGCTCAATTTTCTTTCCTTTCATCCTCTGTAGGTGTTTTCAAGAACACTTCTCAAAATTCCTGCATGCAGATCTCTGTTTCAGAGTCTGTTTCCTAGTCACTCCTTTTAAGATAGTTGGTGCTAGCAATGATCCAAAGAAACTGACTCTAAAATTGGGTTGTAGGACTCTATAGCTCACTGGCTAATGGACAGTGAGGGTCCTAACCCTGGTAGGAAGCAAAAACTGTTACCATCTGTTAAGAAGTAATAGTGCATTTGTTAATAGTTACACTACTGGTGAATCAGTAAAGGATACCAACAGTGTACTGAGGGGTGATGTGTGCCAAACATTTGGAGAGGGTAGAGTAAATAATAATGAGAATTAGATAATTAAGTGGCTTTTTCTGGAAACAATTAATTATTTGGAGGAAGACATTAAAATACTAGGAGTGATTAATCACCAACTAACTGTAAAGGATGTAAACAAGAGGACCTTGGGGGTATACAAAGAGAGCCCATACTTTCCAGACTTACAGGTAAAAGACAGAACAAGATGATGATCAACCAAGAGTGCAATCATAAGAATAGCAGAGCCTGGAAAGATGTTAAAATTTAAGGTCAGAGGCTTCTACCCCAATTACTGGACACTGTGGGGAGAAAGTGGGATCCTGAGGTATTATAAACTTAAAAACCCTGAACCCTCCCATTCTCCTGAGCTTTCTTATAGTAACTCAATCACAGCTGTTGTACTAAATGTAATATCTCTACTGGGGCAAATTAACATTATCTCAAGAACATGCCATGTGGCCACTGGTCTGAGAGAAATATTCTTTTATATACCTACAGAAAAGGAGGATTAGAAGCATTTTATACAAATTTGGAATCAATTGCATGAACACTTATAGTTTTGCTAATTTAACTCTCCTACCCTCTGTCATAATGTAGTCCCTAGGAACCTACGCCATCTGAACATTTCACAAAATATCATATTGACCCTTATTACAGATAGTAATAGGAATGACTGAACAAGAATTTGCACAAGACATAAAAGAACAAATTGACAAATTAGAGTTCATCAAAATTATAAATGTCTACTCTTTTAATGTTGATGGTAAGAAAATGAAAAGGCAAGCCAATAACTGTGAGAGAATATTTGCGAATCATATATCCAATAAGGGACTTGTATCTAGGGTAAAGAATTCCCAAAATCAATAATAAGAAAAACTCTCATTTTTTAAAAAATGGACAAAAATTTGAACACTAAATCAAAGAAGATGTAGAGTATGGGACTAAAGAAATGAAAAAAATTCAATATCATTAATACCACAATGAGATATCACTACTCATTAATTACTACCCAAAGGCTTATGAATAAAGAGAGAGAGTCACAGAGCACTAGCTTGTTTATACTGTCTCAGCCAAGAGCAGAAGAGTTATGACTCAAACCTAGACCTGTCTGACTTCAAAAAATTGACTCCTCCTCCTACACCATATAACACTCTAGAGAGGACTTGTTCAATAATCCTTTCATGTTTTACAGGGAGTTGTTCTGAAATTAGAAACACTGGCTTTGCATACATCCATACACACAAAATCAATAAATTACGCTCTCATCAACTTTTTAACAAGTCATCGACTATTTGACAATTTTTCCCTAATGGGTCTTTAATTATTTTTCAGCATTTATTGGAGCCATGTGTTACATTTAAAATTATATGAAGCAGTATCTCATAGTGGTTAAGAGTTTAAAGAATCAGTTTTCCAAAAAAGTTGGAATTAATTGATGTAAGAAAAATCCAAGGACCTGAGATTTCTCTTGTCTATTCTGGAAGACCCCACCCCAATCACATATTCACTTCGTTTAATAAATCATATCATCATACTGGAACATTCAGGAAACAGATTAAGTTATGTCCCATCAGTCTTATAAAACTAGTAAAGTTTTATATTTCAGTTTCAATCTAACCCTTTATATTATATATATATATATATTTTTTTAATTTATTTTCTATTTATTTTCAGCATAACAGTATTCATTATTTTTTCACCACACCCAGTGCTCCATGCAATCCGTGCCCTCTATAATACCCACCACCTGGTACCCCGACCTCCCACCCCCCTGGCACTTCAAACCCCTCAGATTGTTTTTTAGAGTCCATAGTCTCTCATGGTTCAACTCCCCTTCCAATTTCCCCCAACTCCCTTCTCCTATCTCCCCATGTCCTCCATGCTATTTGATATGCTCCACAAATAAGTAAAACCATATGATAATTAACTCTCTCTGCTTGACTTATTTCACTCAGCATAATCTCTTCCAGTCCCGTCCATGCTGATACAAAAGTTGGGTATTCATCCTTTCTGATGGAGGCATAATACTCCATAGTGTATATGGACCACATCTTCCTTATCCATTCATCTGTTGAAGGACATCTTGATTCTTTCCACAGTTTGGTGACCGTGGCCATTGCTGCTATAAACATTGGGGTACAGATGGCCCCGGTCACCAAACTGTGGAAAGAACCAAGATGCCC
>NC_081561.1:40226936-40251693 GCF_022355385.1 Mustela nigripes | reverse complement strand
AAAAAAAAAAAAAAAAAAAAAAAAAAAAGATAATGAGGGAGAAATCTGGCTAAGAGATTTTTCGGAGGATTCATGGATAGTATTAGTGTTGCATCTGTAACAAGAGAACAGGAATTTATATTGGCTTTGATATGTAATGCTTAGACATTTTCTCCAGGCACACTCAGAGCCTAATGTGAAAGAGTGGCTAAATCATGTAGTTACATCAATTCAAAGCAGTTACTATGGAATAATAATGAGACAAAAGTATTTAGGATGATAGGAAAAAGGGATTGCATGTTTCATGGTAGAGTGACAGTATAATTTATCAACTAGGACATATTTAAGAGTAAAAAATCACAACTAGGACATACTTAAGAGGAAAAGAAGACAACAAAGCAGGATGCCTGGAAAACAGGAGTAAACTGAATCTGTCTCCAGTCAAACCAGGATAAATGGTCATCATGCTTATAGTGGTTAAAACAAGTTTTTTAAAAGACTATATAGGGGGCGCCTGGGTGGCTCAGTGGGTTAAGCCTCTGCCTTCGGCTCAGGTCCTGATCTCGGGGTCCTGGGATCGAGTCCCGCATCGGGCTCTCTGCTCAGCAGGGAGCCTGCTTCCTCCTCTCTCTCTCTGCCTGCCTCTCTGCCTACTTGTGACCTCTCTCTATCAAATAAATTAAAAAAAAAAAAAAAGACTATATAGGTTAAGAGTTTCTAGCAAATGGTATAAATATAGTTGAGGTTGGAGAATAGTTAGAGTATAAGTTAAGAGAATAAAATTTCTGGAAGTATAGAGTACTACAACTTAAAAACATGGGTTATAAAAATTTAGATCTCAGAAGTTTAATGGATACTGTGACTCTGGTTAATGAAACAATTTAGTGATGCAGGACTACAGCAGACGGTGAGAAGTTCACTGGGGTTCAGAAAGTCATAGTGGTCTAAAGTTACGGTATGTATATTTATTTTCCCACATACCCTAAATTGTCCAGGAAGATAGTGGAATTAATGGTGGAAAGAAATTGTATAAGCCAGAGGCCAGAGTCATCAAAGAATGTGAAGGAGTGAGCTTGTGGGAGGTCAATCAGTAACAAGAATGAGGTCTGGGTGACATGAGATTCAATAAAGATAGTTTTATAAGAGGGCACAAAAGGGTTGGTAATAGCTATTAAGAAAATGAGTACATTTGTCATTACTTCATGTCATTAAATATTTGAATCACCCTTGATCCATGCTCATCTCCAAACTTTGATTGTAATTTTACTTCCAATGCCTACAGGGAGAAAATTCACTGTTTGTGCTAACCAGATTGTCGAATTCTACATATCAGTTATAATACTAATTTTAAATTAATAACTTGGATTTCTTATTCATGTTTGATTTTGATTAATAAGATTTCATCCATAAAGGCCAATCCACTCTTCCTTCCATCTATTCCAATCTAGTAAAAACAAGATTCGTTGCCTATAAGAATCAGACCTTAAGCTAGGGACAATATACTTAATTGGAAAAAACTTGAGGCTTTTTTAAGATTCCTTGCTATGAGATCCAATTTTCTTTTTTTTTCTTTTTTCCTTTTCTTTTCTTTTTTCAGTATTCCAAGATTCATTGTCCATGCACCACACCCAGTGCTCCATGCAATAGATCCAATTTTCTATACATTAATTTTAAATGTCAATAGAAGTTAAAAATTGGAGGGAAAATGTATTCACATATTCTTTGCTAACATCATAAATACTTGTTATCTTCCTTCTTTGCCTCTGATTTTCATACACAAAAATTTAATTGCGCAAATATCTATGTTTTATATTTTATTCCCTTTATCATTTTTATCATTGCTGAAAGGAGTAGTTACTAGTATTTGCAAAATGTCTTAGTATATCCCCAATAAGTCTTTAACAAGGTAAAATTTGACTTAACGCATTATCTGCATTTTTCCATTATATATATATATTTTTTTTTTATTTTTTTTACCACAAGAAAATCATAGCTTATAGTGCATAGTAGCCCTTTTTGAAAACTTAGAGAATTTGGCTGGCACCAAAATATCATCACTGAACAACCAGCAAATAGAGTGAATTATTGTTTATTCAATAGCATATTGTGTGTGTATGTGTGTGTGTGTGTATATATATATATATATATATATAGTATATTCAATATATACAATAATGAATATATTGTGTATTCATTAGCATAACCAAGATTTTAAATTGAGCTGATTTTATAAGATTGTTAGAAGTGCAATCTGTTACAGCAAACAAAAAGTAACAAAAATATTATTACATTTAGTGAATATGTTGTTTAAATAATTGTTACAGCAATTTTTGCATTAATAATGTTTTAATTATATAAAATATGTTGATATTTAATATGGTAACTGAGTAAATTTACCCCTGTTCCTTCCCTTTTCTCCTGAGGTTGACTTATTCATGAGAGTTTTGGCTTTATTCTTTCTCCTATTTTCACTCTGAGGTCTCTCAGTAGAGTTGAACATTAATTTAACTTTTTCAATTTGCTTTAGGTAATACTATCAAACTTCCAAATTTCATCACACTTACATGGTCAATCTAAACTCATTTCATAAACCTTGGCAATCTGTAAGCTTCTTCAAATGTAATCAACCACCTGGTTAACAATTTATAAGGATGGTATTGTGTAATCTTAAAGATAAAAGTAAGCTAACTTTAGATTGTACATTCACCAAATTTTGCTAAATATTTCTTCAATCACATGATACAAGTCCGTTAAATTTTTATGCATATGAGGAGAGAATGTTACAGGAAGCTTAATCTTCAAGTAATGGGAAGTGGAAAGGGTTTTTTTTTTTTTTAGTATATAATGTATTATTTTTTCCAGGGATACAGGTCTGTGAATCGTCAGGCTTACACATTTCCCAGCATACACCATAGTACATACCCTCCCCAATGTCCATAACCCAACCACTCTATCACTAGCCCCCGACTCCTCAGCAACCCTCAGTTTGTTTCGTGAGATTGAGTCTCTTACAGTTGTCTCCCTCCCAATCCCATCTTGTTTCATTTGTTCCTTTCCTACCCCTCAGAACTCCACTGCCTCTCAAATTCCTCATATCAGAGAGATCATATGATAATTGGGTTTCTCTGATTGATTGATTTCGCTCTGCATAATACTTTCTAGTTCCATCCACATTGTTACAAATGGCAAGATTTTTGTTTCTTTTGATGGCTCCATAGTAGTACACACACATATATATACTTGTGTGTGTATATATATATATAACACACACACACACACCACTTCTTATTTAACCATTCATCTGTTGATGGACATCTAGGTTCTTTCTGTAGTTTGGCTATTGTGGACATTGCTGCTATAAACATTCAGTTTCATGTGCCTTTTCAGATCACTACATTTGTGTCTTTAGGGTAAATACCCAGTAGTGTGTTTTCTAGCTCATAGGGTAGCTCTATTTTCAACTTTTTGAGGATACTCCATACTGTTTTCTGGAGTGGCTGCACCAGATTGAATTCCCACCAACAGTGTAAGAAGGTTCTCCTTTCTCCACATCCTCACCAAAACCTGCCATTTCCTGATTTGTTAATTTTAGCTCTTCTGACTGGTGTGAGGTGGTATCTCATTGTGGTTTTTATTTGTATTTCCCTGATGCCAAATGATATTGAGCACTTTTTCATATGTCTGTTGGCCATCTGGATGTCTTCTTTGCAGAAATATTTGTTCATGTCTTCTGCCCATTTCTTGATTGGATTATTTGTTCTTTAGGTGTTGAGTTTGATAAGTTCTTTATAGATTTTGGATACTAGTCCTTTATCTGATATGTCATTTGCAAACATCTTCTCCCATTCTGTCAGTTGTCTTTTGGTTTTATTGACTATTTTCTTTGCTGTGCAAAAGTTTTTGATCTTGATGAAGTCCTAATAGTTCATTTTTGCCCTTGCTTCCCTTGCCTTTGGCGATGTTTCTAGGAAGAACTTGCTGCAGCTGGGGTCAAAGAGGTTGTTGCCTGTGTTCTCCTCTATGATTTTGAGGGACCCTCTCTCACATTGAGGTCTTTCATCCATTTGCAGTCTATTTTAGTGTGTGGTGTAAGAAAATGGTCCAGTTTCATTTTTCTGCATATGGATGTCCAATTTTCCCAGCACCATTTGTTGAAGGGACTTTCTTTTTTCCTTTGGACATTCTTTCCCGCTTTAGTGAATATAATTGACCATAGAGTTGAGGGTCTATTTCTGGACTCTTTATTCTGTTCCATTGATCTATGTGTCTGTTTTTGTGCCAGTAGCATAATGTCTTGATGATGACAGTTTGATGATGACAGTAGAATTTGAAGTCTGGAAATGTGATACCACCAACTTTGGTTTTCTTTTTCAACATTTCTCTGGCTATTTGGGGTATTTTCTGGTTTCATATAAATTTTAGGATAATTTATTCCATTTCTTTGAAAATAATTGATGGTAATTTGATAGGGGTTGCATTAAATGAGTAGATTGCTTTAGGTAGCACATACATCTTTACAATATTTGTCTTCCAATTCATGAGCATGGAACATTTTTCGATTTCTTTGTGTCTTCCTCTATTTCTTTCATGAGTACTTTATAGTTTTCTGAGCACAGATTCTTTGCCTCTTTGGTTAGGTTTATTCCTAGGTATCTTATGGTTTTGGGTGCAATTGTAAATGGGATTGACTCCTTAATTTCTCTTTCTTCTGTCTTCTTGTTGGTGTAGAGAAATGCAACTAATTTCTGTGCATTGATTTTATATCCTGACACTTTACTGAATTCCTGTACAAGTTCTAGCAGTTTTGGAGTGGAGTCTTTGGGTTTTCCACATAAAGAATTATATCATTTGTGAGGAGTGAGAGTTTGACTTCTTCTTTGCTGATTTGGATGCCTTTACTGTCTTTTTGTTGTCTGATTGCTGAGGCTAGGACTTCTACTGCTATGTTGAATAGCAGTGGTGATTGTGGACAGTCCTGCCAAGTTCCTGACCTTAGTGAAAAAGCTCTCAGTTTTTCCCTATTGAGAATGATAATCACTGTGGGTTTTTCATAGATGGCTTTGATGATATCGAGGTATGTACCCTCTACGCCTACACTGTGTAGAGTTTTGATTAAGAAAGGATGTTGTATTTTGTCAAATGCTTTTTCATTATCAAAAGTATGATATGGTTGTTGTTCTTTTATTATTGGAGCCCAAGAATAAATCCCACTTGGTTGTGGTGAATAATCCTTGCAATGTACTGGATCCTATTGGCTAGTACTTTGGTGAGAATTTTTGCATCCATGTTCATCAAGGATATTGGTTATAATTCTCTTTTTTGATGGGGTCTTTGTCTGGTTTTGGGATCAAGGTAATGCTGGCCTCATAAAATGAGTTTGAAAGTTTTCCTTCCATTTCTATTTTTTTTTTGGAACATTTTCAGGAGAATAGAAACTAATTCTTCTTTAAAGGTTTGGTAGAATTCCCTGGGAAGCCTTCTGACCCTGGGCTTTTGTTTGTTGGGAGATTTTTGATGACTGCTTCAATCTCCTTACTGGTTAGGGGTCTGTTCAGGTTTTCTATTTCTTCCTGGTTCAGTTGTGATAGTTTATGTCTCTAGGAATGCAACTATTTCTTCCAGATTGTCAAATTTGCTGGCGTAGAGTTGCTCATATTATGTTCTTATAATTGTTTGGTGTTGGTTGTGATGTCTTCTCTTTCATTCATGATTTTATTTATTTGGGTCCTTTCTCTTTTCATTTTGATAAGTCTGGCCAGGGGTTTATCAATCTTATTAATTCTTTCAAAGAACCACCTCCTAGTTTTGTTGATTTTTTTCTACTGTTCTTTTGGTTTCTATTTCATTGATTTCTGCTCTTATCTTTATTATTTCTCTTCTTCTGCTGGGTTTAGGCATTCTTTGCTGTTCTTTCTCCAGATACTTTAGGTATAGGGTTAGGTTGTATACTTGAGACCTTTCATTTTTCTTGAGATAGGCTTGCATTGCAATATACTTTCCTCTCGGGACCAACTTTGCTGTGCCCCAAAGATACGGAACAGTTGTGTTTTCTTTTTTATTTGTTTCCATGATTTTTAAAAAATTCTTCTTTAATTTCCTGGTTGATTCATTCATTCTTTAGTGATGCCCTTTAGCCTCCATGTATTTGAGTTCTTTCCAAATTTCCTCTTGTGATTGAGTTCTAGTTTCAGAGCACTGTGGTCTGAAACTATGCAGGGAATAATACCAATCTTTTGGTACCACCTGAGACCTGATTTGTGCCCAGGATATGATCTATTCTGGAGAATATTACATATGCACTAGAGAAGAATGTGTATTCTGTTGCTTTGGAATGGAATGTTCTGTATATATCTGTGATATCCATGTGGTCCAGTGTGTTACTTAAAGCCTTTATTTCCTTATTGATCTTTGGCTTAGATGATCTTTCCATTTCAGTGAGGAGGGTGTTAAAGTCCCCTACTGTTATTGCATTACTGTCAATGTGTTATTTGATTTTGTTATTAATAGGTTTATATAGTTGGCTGCTCCCATGTTGGGGTATAGATATTTAAACTTGTTAGATATTCTTGTTGGACAGACCCTTTAAGTATGATATAGTGTCCTTCCTTGTCTCTTATTATCATCTTTGGCTTAAAATCTAATTTCTCTGATATAAGGATTGCCACCCCAGAGTACTGTGGATGTCCATTTGCATGGTAAATTGTTCTCCATTCCTTCACTTTAAATCTGGAGGTGTCTTTGCATCTAAGATGAGTTTCTTGTAGACAGCATATTGATGGGTCTTGTTTTTTTTATTCATTCTGATACCCTGTGTCTTTTGATTGGTACATTTAGCCCATTTATAGTCAGGGTATTAAAAGATATGAATGTGTGCCATTGTATTGCCTGTAAGGTGACTGTTACTGTATATTGTTTCTGTTCCTTTCTGGTCTGTTACTTTTAGGCCCTCACTTTGCTTAGAGGACCCCTTTCTATATTTCCTATAGGGCTGGTTTGGTGTTTGCAAATTCTTTAAATTTTTGTTTGTTCTGGGACCTTTAATCTCTCCTTGTATTTTCAATGACAGCCTACCTGGATATTACGCTGCATATTTTTCTCATTTAGGGCTCTGAATATATCATGCCAGTCCATTCTGGCTTACCAGGTCTCTGTGGATAGGTTTGCTGCCAATCTAATATTTCTACCATTGTATGTTATACACCTCTTATCCTGAGCTGCTTTCAGGATTTTCTGCCACTAAGACTTGTATGTTTTACTATTAGATGATGGGGTATGGACCTAATTTTATTGATTTTGAAGGGGGTTCTCGATGCCTCCTGAATTTGGATGTTTGTTCCCTTTGCCATATTAGGGAAATTCTGTACTATAATTTGCTCCAATATACCCTCTGCCCCTCTCTCTTTCTTCTTCTTCTTCTGGGATCCCAATTATTCTAATATTGTTTAGTCTTGTGGTGTCACTTATTTCTCGATTTCTCCCCTTGTGATCCAGTAGTTGTTTGTCTCTCTTCTGCTCAGCTTCTTTATGCTCTATCATTTGGTCTTCTATATCACTAATTCTCTCTTCTGCCTCATTTATTTTAGCAGTAGGACCCTCCATTTTTACTTTTTATTTCACCTCATTAATAGCTTTTTTGATTTCAGCTTGCTTAGATTTTTATTCTTTTATTTCTCTGGAAAGGGATTTTATTTTCCCAGAAAGGGATTTTCTAATATCTTCCACACTTTTTCCAAGCCCAGCTAGCACCTTGATAATCATCATTCTGAACTTTAGTTGACATACTATTAATGTGTGTATTGATCAGGTCCCTAGCCATTGGGACTGCCTCTTGTTCTATTTTTTTTTTTTATGGGGGGGGTGAGTTTTTCTGCCTGGTAATTTTATCCCGACAAGAATAGATGAGTGAGAGAATAAAATACTATAGCGGTGGCAAAGACCCCAGATGCTAACCTAATCAGAAGAGACCCAAATCTGGGGGAAGAAGGAAGGGAAAAAAATTTAAAAAGAAATATAGATATAGATATAGATATAGATATAGATATAGATATAGATGTGTGTGTGTGTGTGTATATATATATATGTATGTGTGTGTATATATATATATATATATATATATATATATATATCAGACTAGTGGATAGAACAGAGCCATCCACTTGATTTTGGGGGTATTCTTAGAAGAAACTACCTCCCAGAATTTTTTTTTTTTAAGGAAAAAAACTTATATAATAAGTGTAAACATGATGAAGGGATGGAATGTGAAAATTTTAGATGAAAATGAAGGTGAAAATTTTAAAAGATTCTAAAAAGCAACTGATAAGATAAGAAGTTAGTTGGAAAAAGAAAAAAAAAAAAGAGGATAGAATGTGATCAGGCTGGAGACTAGAACAAACCCATGCACTAGATTTAGGGTACATTCTGATCTATTAGAAGAAATTTTAATCCCAAGTTCTTAAAGAAAAATAAAAAGAACCTATATGTATGCAAAAAATAAGGTGAAATAAGGTTAAATACAATGAAGGGATAAAATACTACTATAACAATGAAAAATTTTCAAGATTTTTAAAAAAGATTTTGATAAGACAAAATAGCTAAAAAATGCTAAAATAAGAAAGGAAAAGTTAAAAAAATAGAATAAGAAAAAATATAACTCTGAAAGACTGAAGGATCATGGGAAAAAAGCCATGAATTTTATGTATTCCTTTTCTCTAGCTCTGGAGTTCCACAGTTCTCATTGATTGGTGAACTTGGTCTTGGCTGGATGTTCTTGCTGATATTCTGGGGGAGGAGCCTTTGCAGTGATTCTCAAATGTCTTTACCCAACGTGGAATTGCACCACCCTTGCCAGGGGCCAGGCTAAGTAATCTGCTTGGGTTCACTCTTGGTAGCTTTTGTTCCCTGAATGCTTTCCTTACAGCTTTGGAGGATAGGAATGAGGATGGTGGCCTCCCAATCTCTAGCCTATAGGAGCTGAGAGCTCAGGGCCCCATTCCTCAGTACACCCTCATAGAAAAGCAGTCACTGCTTCCTGTCTCCCTGGTCTCCAGCTGCACTCCATGTTCACCTGGCCTGTGACTGAGTGTTTCTATCCTGGTGCACAGCCCCATTTGGAGTCTCTAAACCCAGCAGATTCTTCAGTGCACTCCCATGCTGTTCCTCCCAAAGGAGGAAGGAAGGGGTCTTTTTGGATCTGCTACTTTTGGGGTCCCTTCTAGAAGAGCATGGCCCAACTGTGACTTGGATCACGTTTTAAGGTAACCCTGAGTTTACAGCCTACTCCTTGTCTCTGTCTCTGTAGCTGGATTCCCTGTTCTAATGCCTGGGAGCTCTGCCACACTTAGACAATTCCAGTCTCTCTGTGACCATGTGGGGCCTGAGACCACACTGTCCCCACGAGGGCTCCACCCCCTCCTTAGCTTCTGGAGGGATGTCCCTCAGTGGAGCAGACTTTAAAAAGTTCCAATTTTGTGCTCTGTTGCTCTCTCACTTCCTGGAGCCTGCCCCTCACCCCAGGGCTATCTTCCCATTGCTTCAGATTCACTTCTCCACACATCCTACCTTCTGTAAAGTGGTCAATTTTGTTGTTATAATTGTTGCTCTGATTCTCTTCTATCTCTTATTGAGTTTGTAGGTGGTCAGAATGGTTTGATAACTATCTAGCTGAACTCCTGTGGTCTGATAATATTTCAATATCCTATTCCTCTGCCATCTTGCTTCCTCCAGATGTAGTCAGAAGTGGAAAGTTTTATATGAAAAAGTTCAGAGCTTCCTTAATCACAAAAAAGTGCAGAACCCAAAACATACTTCTGGAATCATAGGATTGATCCAGTCTATTCCTTTATGTTAATGAGAAATTGCAGGTGTCTGTTTGCTGATCCTTTAAATTACTATGATTATTTAAAAGAGAACATAACCTTCCTTGTTAAAAAAAAAAAAAAAAAGCATTGTCAATTTTTGACAGTACAGAAATGTGAAAGAGAGATGAGAAAGTAGATTTTTGTAAAAATGATAATTCCTAAAAGGAAACAGTCCAAAGGAAAAAGAAAACTTTGACATACATTCTACAATGTAATTTAGATATGTCTTATATTTTATTCACTGTTTTTCCAGCTTCATACCCAACAAGGCTTTTAGTCTTAATTTTCTCCTCTTTCCTTTAACCTTTCTGTTTCCTTCAAACTCTGGACACCTCTGTGTTGGATTTAAAAGACATGCTATGCTTGAGTAAGCAAATGACAGGAAAATGTGCATTTTATTGCCTGTTTTATAAATTGTGCTAAATTAGTGGTTCTCAAAGCATAACAATTGGACCCTCATCTAGGAAATGCAAATTCTAGGTACCACCCCAGATGTAATGAATCTGAAAGTCTGGGTCCAGAGCCCAGAAGTTATACTTTAACCAACCTTCCATGTGATTCTGATGTTTGCCAAAATTGAAAAAGAACTGTGTGATAGACTGTAACTAGTTATTTGAATTTTAGCATATAGATTTCTTTTCTATTAGAATTTATAAGAAATTGTTAACAGTTTGTTATCATTGGAAATAGAAATGTTGTATGAGGGATGCCTGAATGGTTCAGTTGGTTGGGCCACTCCCTTCGGCTCGGGTCATGATCTCAGGGTCCTGGGATCCAGTCCCGTGTCAGGCTCCTTGCTCAGTGGGGAGTCTGCTTCTCTCTCTCTGCCCCTGCCTGCCACTCTGCCTGCTTGTGTTCTCTCTCTCTGACAAATAAATAAATAAATAAATAAAATCTTAAAAAGAAAGAAAGAAAGAAAGAAAGAAAGAAAGAAAGTAAGAAAGAAAGAAAGAAAGAAAATGTTGTATGAAAGAATCTTTCCCTTTCACTACCATGAGAATTTCCCAACAAAGTTCAATTTCTATTTTTCTTTCCTCAGGACTAATCTAGATATGAGAATAAGGGCCAATTTTATTATTTACATGTTTATAATTCCTTAGGAATATAAAAAACAAGTAAAGATAATATTTTTAATGACATGAATTGAATTCAGCTCTTCTCAGAGCATGTATTCCTTTCAGGAATCCCACTTGTTACATTTTGTAAGTGCTTGCTTTGTTGCAGAAACTGGGTTGAAACCTTGGGTAAGGAAAATTAAAGTTAAATAAGACATAATTATTTTGCCACGACACCCTAAAATCTACTTGAGAAGAGAAATGTAGAAACTACTATAGCTGTTCAGAATTGGAGGACTAGGCTCTAGTCTTATTAGGCTCTTTTATCCATAAAATCTACATTAAAAATTAATTTTATTTTATTCATCTTTTTTCCCAAAAGGATTTGAGTTGAGCTCTGTTATACATGAATATTTATGATATAAAATGTCAGAACAACAGAAAGGAAGATAAACAAAAATGTCAACCATGTAGACTCATTTATTTTTCATTCTTTCAAGAAACATTCTTTAAGCACCTACTTTGTGCCAGGCATTATGTCACACACTGAGGATTCATAAGATGGAGTATTTACCCTTAAGGAAATGCCTTTCTATCTAGTAGGAGTGACAGACAGCTAAGTCAATTTAAACTAGTAAATTCTTAAAATTCCAAGATTGAAATCTTGACAGATTACAAGGAAGATGAGATTTAAGTGACAAAAAAGAGGAAACTGTCCATTTTTCTGGGAACATATTTTAAGTTTATCTGATTAATTTTATTCTCTTGCTTTCAAAATGATAAATCTCAGTAGAATAAGGTGGAAGAAGTTTTGCTTTCATAATTCATAAGCAACCTCTGTAGAATAGTTTTGTGTATTTCCTTTGTTCAATTTTCCTATCAATTTTCTTTTCATAGGTGAGTTTATTCTTCATTTAAATGTTGTGTGAATTTTTTTTGCTAATGCATGAGAATTCTATTATGATCTTTTCACAATATCTTTTAAAATGGTTAAACAATATTCCATTAAAACCTTTAGTGTCATGAACTACCTCAAAATTTAAGATTTTTAATTTCATCATAGCCTATACTACCTTTAGACATTTTATATAGTTTATTTGTAGGTATTCACATGTGTATTTATATTTATTCTCTAGACATGAACTTCTGAAACTGAAAAACATAATTTTGGGGGGTTCTTGATACATATGGTTGCATTGCCTTCAAAACTGTACTTTCAAAGAATTTTTTTGTTCAAAATCATTTCAAATAAGGAAAAAGTGATAATATTTATCTTGCAAGTATAAAATGAAACCAGTGCACTAGTTATGCAAGTATGAAAATATTTTCTTGACTTTAATAGTAGACTATATTCTGATACAGAGATTTATAAAAGAAAATATGTGTAAAAAAACATGAACTATGTCCTTGATAGCCATTTAACATTGACTTAAGATTCAGTTCATGTATCCATTTCAGTATGATACTGTTCATAAAAACACAGGATCTGAAGTCAGGATGCTAGGAATAAGTCCCAACTCCACAACCAATAAGCTCTATTATTTGAGCAGAGTATCAGTTTTCTAATTTTTAGTGAGGTTGAAATATATTTTTTTTCAAAAGCTGTCTGAGAGAATTGAATGAAACAATGCAGTAATTTTGAGCATACAAAGAAATCAATAAAAATCAATAAAGAGTAACTATTATTAGTATTGGTGGCTCTTGGTAAATACAGATGTTGGGTAAATTTATTTAGTATTCTGTATTTCAATTTGTGTAAAATTTTGTACTACCCCCATAGCAGGCAGCTTCTGAAATGGCTCATAATGGTCAGGTATTTGTGTAATTCTATGCCCTTGAGCATAGGCTAGACCTAATGATTTGTTCAAAGCTAGTAGCTAGTAGAAGATGGCAACATTAGAAGGCTATTTCATACAAGATTAGGTCACATAAGTCTGTGACCTATGTCTTTACCACACTCTCATTCTTCTGGTTTGCTCACTTAATGAAGTCAGTTTTCATATTGTGAGCTATCCTAGAGAGAGGTCCACAAGGAGTGAAACTGAGGGAAGCCTCTGAGGAATTGAGGTTCTCTGTCCAATAACCAGTGAGGAACTGTATCCTGCCAACTACCTTATGAGTGACCTCGTAAGCTGATTCTCCCCAGAGTTGTGAGATACCTGCAGCCCCAACTGACACCTTAACCTGCAGCTCGGTGCAGGTCTCTGGTCTAAGTCGTGCTTTGATTCCTGACCCACAGAGATGGTGAGACACTAAATAATGTTGTTTTAAACCAGTAAATTATGGGGTATTTGTTACACAGCAATAGATAACTAATACAATCCCTTTCAGCTCTAGC
Source organism: Mustela nigripes (assembly GCF_022355385.1). Lineage (NCBI taxonomy): Eukaryota > Metazoa > Chordata > Mammalia > Carnivora > Mustelidae > Mustela > Mustela nigripes. The sequence goes on along the minus strand of NC_081561.1, from coordinate 40,238,464 downwards.
ATTTTATGAAATTAATGATTAAAAACCACGTTTTCAACTTATATTTTCTTAATTTAGGTATTTATGTATTTTGTAAGAAATTCTTCATTGAAAGAAAGAAATTTTCCTAAGAGTTTATCATACAAGTATTACATACATTTATTAAAATCTTTGGGAGTTAGTTACTTTTCATATTAGCCTTTGGGAGGCAAATCATTTATAAGTATAACAAGTACTTCCAGTTACTTCATTAAAAAAAATTATCTCTTTTATTCACTCATTGATCTTTATTAAATAGCATTCCAGTACCTATATTTAAGTTATTCTTGGATTAAAACTCTAGTTTACTCTTCTGAAAGAATGTTGTAAAATTATGAAAGAAATTTAAAATAAATTTATACTCATGTTAATTATAAAAAGAGAGTAAAAGGAAGCAAAGGGAAGGAGGTGAAATTTAACATGTGACTGGAATTTATATATTATTTGAGTAAAAATTTTAAACTTTCTTCCCAGTCATTTTTTTTTCAAAATATATTCTTCCTACTTAATATAGAAAATTACTAAATACATTTTATTATTAATTTTAACAATTTGCTCTCTCTAAGTCTTAAGTTATATAATAAACAGCAATAGAAATATAATCAGTTAGTGGTTTAAAATATACACATAAATGTTTATTTAATGGATTTCTTCAATTTTTAGTAAGTAAATAAACATAGCTTCCAAATAATAGAAAATGGCCGATTCTACAGTTTTATTCCAAGAAAAGATCCTTCCAAATTCACAATTTTGGATGTATTTCAATATTATACTAAGTGGAACATATTAATAAACCATTTGGCAAAGAGGAACAAAGAATTCTGTGCTTTAGAATGCCAAATACTGCTCCTTTTTGGCTATCCTAACTTAAGGGAAGAAGTTTCTATGGGAATTGTTTAATAATTTAGTGAGTGATAGAAGTATTTTGGAAAGAACATTCAGAAACAGAGCATTTAATGGCCAGTAAGGAATATGGGAATGAGAACAGCTTGCAGAATGGATACCATAAATAAGAAATAAGAAAGATTTCTGGACTTTTTCTTAAAACGAAATAAATGGAAATTCATGTTGTGTCAGAATTAAGTTGATTTATTTTCAATGGGAAAATTTAAGAGTCAAAAATGAATGAGCTCAGCTTTCCATAGCTAATTCTTCATGATAGATAAGAACAAAAGTTACTTCTTCCATCCTATTAGGTGACTACTCCTATTGTGGTTGATTTAAAGACACATAAACTGCTAAACAACACTGTAGGCAGAACTGTTTATTCCAATTGCTAAATCTATGAAGTATAAACATAGGAAGCTGTTAAGAACTTGGCTATACAATAAGCCAAATTAGATCTTTTCAAGCCAATAAACTTACTTTGTGCCCAGAATTATGCAAATGTGTTTGCTACATTGATCTAATTAATCAGATGCTGATATTTGCCAATTTAGGAAGTCATCTTATATATATCCTATACATATGAATATCAGCTTGTACTAGAAGAGAGAACAAGTCATCCCAAAATATTTAGAGCATGGGAAACATCCCTGTTCAGTTAGAATGAGATAATCTCACTGCCCAAATCTTTAGCAAGTATCTAAGGAAAGGTGTAAATCCTGTAACCTGCTCTAGCAGATCAGCACTTACACTGAATTATATGATAATGGGATCATATGGGTTTCTCTGAGCCAAACTACCTTTTGTTACATTGTTTATATGAAATAATGTATTTTTGTTCCAAATAACTGACTCTGAATAAATAAATAAATAAATAAATAAATAAATAAATAAATAAATGGGTTTTGGAGCAGAATCTGTTTGTTAGTTGGGACCTGCCTGCAAGTGCCAAGTATGTCCTTTGCTTTTAGCTTTGTGAGCACAGCCATTGACAGACAATCACTGGGATTGTTTCCCGTGGGATCTGGAGAGTACATGCATTCTCCTATCTTAATGTGGTTGAAGAACCGAGATGCTGGACAGAGTCTGGCTCAATAAAGACTTAAAAATATAAGGTAATCTGTAGGTTGAAAGCTACGGGATCTTTAATATTCTAAAAAAGAAATGAATTCTGAATCACTAATCTCTCTGCAAGTTAAATATGAGTATTTTTTCTTTTGAATATCAAGTAAAAAACCCTGTGGTTCAATTTGTCTTTTTCATTTTGAACAAATCAAAAAGGAGTTTTGAGTGAGTCAATGACAGCTATGTTCTCTGGAATAAAATGCTTGCTTTCAGTGAGCTTTGGTGTTAGGCATCTCTGACCTGTTGGAGCTAGCAAATTGAATGAGTCCTCCAAATAAAATTATATACAGAAAAAATATATAAATATATGAAACGAATATGTCAAAGTATATATTTCTGGGGATAACAGGTTTGGTTTCTCTGGTTAAATTGGCTGGCAAGGAGCTAAACCTGCAGTTAAGCCTCTGGTTTTCTCTTTCTTCTACATGTTACTTATTTATTTATTTAATGTCACATTACTCACTCAATGTACTTCATTAGTCTGCATATAACACCCAGTGCTCCATGAAATCTGTGCTCTCCTTAGTATCCATCCCCTGGCCAACCTATCCCCCAACTACCTTCCCCTCTGAAACCCTGTTTGTTTCCCAGAGTCCATAGCATCTCATGGTTCATCTCCCAATCTGATTTCCCCCTCTTTCATTTTTCCCTTCCTTTCCTAATGTCCTCCATGCTATTCTTTATGTTCCACAAATAAGTGAAACCATATGATAATTGACTTTCTCTTCTTGAGTTATTTCACTTTGCCTAATCTCTAATCCCATTCATGTTGCTGCAAATTTTGGGTATTCATCCTTTCTGATGGCTGAATATTATTCCATTGTGTATATGGACCACATCTTTTTTTTTATTCTATATTTATTTTTATTTTTATTTTTTCCCTATTGTGTGTTTTTTGTGTGTTATGTTACTTACCATAAAATATATCATTAGTTTTTGATGCAGTGTTCCAAGATTCATTGTTTATATTCAACACCCACTGCTCTATGCAGTGCATGCCCTCCTTAATAACCACCACCAGGCTCATCCATACCCCCACCCCCTCCCCTATAAAACTGTTAGTTTGTTTCTCAGAGTCCACAGTCTTTCATGTTCTTTATCCATTCGCCTGTTGAAAGGCATCTTGATTCTTTTCACAGTTTGCCTATTGTGGACATTGTTCTATTAGAGGATTTTGATGGATTCCTATCTTGCATTGTGGTCTTTCATCCATTTAGAGTTTATCTTTGTGTATGGTGTAAGAGAATGGTCAAGTTTCATTTTATGTATATAGCTGTCCAGTTTTCCCAACACCATTTATTGAAAAGACTGTCTTTCTTCCATTGGATATCTTTTTCCTGCTTTGTCTAACATTAGTTGACCACAGAGTTGTAAGTTAAAATCTGGGCTCCCTATTTTGTTCCACTGATCTATGTGTCTGTCTTTGTGCCAATACCATGCTTCTTGGAGATCACACCTCTGTTATATAGATTGAAATCAGCCAATGGGATGCCCCCAATTTTGTTTTTCTTTTTCAACATTTCCTTGGTAATTAAAGTTTTTATTTCTGGCTCCATAAAAATTATAAGATTATTTGTTCCATCAACTTTGAAAAATGCCTTTGGTATTTTAATTGGGATGGCATTAAAACTATAGATTGCTCTGGGCAGCATAGACATTTTATTTTATTTCTTTAAAAGATTTATTTATTTATTTATTTTACAGAGAGCGAGAGAGATCACAAATAGGAAGAGAGGCAGAGAGAGAGGGGGAAAGCAGGCTCCCCACTGAGCAGAGAGCCCGATATGGGGTTCAATCCCAGGACCCTGGGATCATGACCTGAACAGAAGGAAGAGGCTTTAACTCACTGAGCCACCCAGGTTCCCAGAAGCATAGACATTTTAACAATGTTTATTCTTCCAATCCATGAGCATGAATGTTTTTCCATCTTTTTGTGTCTTCTTCAATTTTTTTCATAAGTCTTCTGTAGTTCATAGAGTATAGATTCTTAACCTCTTTGGTTAGGTTTATTCAAAGGTATCTTATGGATTTTGGTACTATTGTAAATGGGATCAATTCTCTAATTTCTCTTTCTACAGTTGTATTGCTGGTATATAAGGAAGCAACTGATTTCTGTGCACTGATATTGTAACCTGCCATGTTACTGAATTGTTATATGAATGCTACTAATTTGGGGATGGAGTCTTTTGGGTTTTCCTCATAGAGTATCAAGTCATCTGTGAAGAGAGAGTTTAACTTCTTCTTTGCCAATTTGAATACCTTTTATTTATTTATTTATTTTTGTTGTCTGATTGCTTTTGCTAGGACTTCTAATACTATGTTGAACAATAGTGGGAATAGTGGCATCCTTGTCATTTTCCTTATCTTAAGGGAAAAGCCCTCAGCCTTTCCCCATTGAGAATGATATTCACTGTGGACTTTTTATAGATGGATTTTATGGAATTGAGGGATGTTTCCTCTATCCCTACACTGAAGAGCTTTAACCAGGAAAGGATGCTGTATTTTGTCAAAGGCTTTTTTGGATCAATTGAGAGGACCATGTGGTTCTTATCTCTTCTCTTATCTATGTGTTCTATCACTATGATTGATTTGCTAAATTTGAACCACGCTTACAAACCAGGGATAAATCTTACCTGGTCATGGTAATCCTTTCAATATAATCCTTTGATATACTGTTGTATCCTGTGAGTTAAGATCTTGTTAAGAATTTTGGCATCCATATTCATCAGGGATATTGGTCTGATAATTGTATTTATTTCCTTAGTATTAGTCATGATCTTTCCCCTTTCATTCATAATTTTATTAATTTGTGTTCTTTTTCTTTTCTTTTTGGTAAGTCTGGCCAGTGTTTTTCTGACCTTATTAATTCTTGCAAAGAACCAGCTTCTAGTTTTATTAATGTGTTCTACTATAATTCATTGATATTGGCTCTAATTTTAATTATTTCCCTTCTTAATCTATTCCCATTTTAATCTATTTCCCTGTGCATGGGTTAGGTTTAATTTGTTGTTGATTCTCTAGATCTTTAAGGTATAAAAATAGTTTGTGTATTTGAGATTCTTCTGTTTTTTGTTTGTTTTCTTTTCTTTTGTTTTTTTAGTGAAGCTTGGATGGCTAGGTATTTCCCCCTTAGGACTGCCTATGCCATATCCCATAGATTTTGGTTCCATGTGTCTTTGCTCTCATTGGTTTCCATGCATTGCTTAAGTTCTTGATTTCCTGGTTGACCCAAACATTTTTGAGAAGTATGGTCTTAACTTCCAAGTGTTTGCATTTCTTCCAAACTTTTTCTTGTGATTGAGTTCTACTTTCAAAGCACTGTGGTCTGAGAATATGCAGGGAATAATCTCAGTCTTTTGGTATTGGTTGAGACCTGATTTGTGGCCCAGTATGTGGCCTATTCAGGAGAAAGTTCCATGTGCACTTGGGAAGAATTAGTATTCTGTTGTTTCAGGGTAGAATGTCTTGTATTTCTCTACAAGGTCCATCTGGTCAGTGTGCCATTCAAAGCTCTTGTTTTTTTGTTGATTTTCTGCTTAGAAGATCTGTCTGTTGCTGAAAGTGGACTGTTGAGGACTTCTACTATTAGCATATTATTATCAGTATGTCTTTACTTTGGTTAACAGTTGACTTATGTATTATGTAGTTGGCTGCTCCCATGCTGGGGACACAGATATTTACAATTGTTAGATCTTGTTAGATCTACAATTGTTAGATCTATATTCTAGACCTTGTGTCCTTCTGTATCTCTAACTATAGTCTTTAGCTTAAAATCTATTTGTCTCATATGAGAATTGCTACCTCAGCTTTCTTTTGAGTTCTGTTGGTATGAAATACATTTTTCCATCTCTTCACTTTCAGTCTGAATGTATCTTTAGGTTCAAAATGAGTCTCTTGTGGACAGCATATGGATGGGTCCTGTCTTTTTATCCGATCTGTAACCCTGTGCCATTTTATGGGAGCATTTAGATCATTCACATTGAGAATGACAATTGAAAGGTAAGATTTTATTGTGATTATGTTGCCTGTGAAGTCCTTATTTCTATAAATTGTCTCTGTGTATTTCTGTTTTATATCACTCTTGGGGTCTTTCTCCTTCTATAGAACAACCCTTAGTATTTCTTGCAGGGTCAGCTTGTGGTCACATGTTATTTCAGTCTCTGCTGGTCCTGGAAGTTCCTTATCTCTCCATCCATTCTGAATGATAGCCTTGCCAGACAAAGAATTCTTGGCTGCATATTATTCTCATTTAGTACCCTGAATATGTCCTCCCAGTCCTTTCTGGCTTGCTAGGTCTTTGTGGACAAGTCTGACATCATTCTGATGTTCCTCCTTCTGTATGTAAGGAATCTCTTTCCCCAACTGCCCTTAAATTGGTTTCCTTGGTTCTAAGACTTGTGCACTTTATTATTACATGCTGGGGCATTGATCTGATCCCCTTGATCTTGGGAGGAGTCCTCTCTGCCTCTAGGACATGAATGTTTGTTTACTTCTCCAGATTAGGGAAGTTCTCAGCTATGATTTTCTAAAATATGTCTTCTAGTCCTCTCTCTCTCTCCACCCCCTCAAAGATCCCAATAATTCTGACACTGGAATGTTTCATGGTATCATTTATTTCTCTAATTCTGGTTTCATGGGTTTTAAGCTATTTGTTCCATGCCTCTTCCTGATCCTTCTTTTCTATCAGTTTTTCTTCAAGATCACTAATTTGTTCTTCTGCCTCATTTATCCTAGCTATTAGAGTATCTAGATTAGATTGTGTCTCACTGATAGCATTTTTAACTTCTGTCAGATCCACTCTCATTTCTGCCCTTAGAGGATCTATGTTACTATTAATAGCTTTCTCCAGTCTGACTATTGTCTTCACAACTGCTACCCTGAAGTCTATTTCTGACATGTTGCTTAGATCCCTATTCATTATTTCTTTGGGAGAGGCCATTGTCTCTAGGTCTTTTCTTTGTTGGGAATTCTTCCTCCTAGTCATTCTGTTGGGTTATGGTTGAGGATATATACAGCCAAAAATAACCATAATCCAGGCAAGGTTCACCCTCCTGACTGATGATCCACTGCCCCCTAGAGATCCAGATGTGTATAATCTTACAGGCTGATTTCATGGGTATTCAGAGTGGCTTGGCAGATTTCTAGCTAAATTCAGAGATCAGTTGAAAAGAAGTCTCCCACTCCTCAGCCACCTTGGGCCCTCCTGCTCTGTTACATGTTTTTAAATACTTACACTGAAGCTTTTCACCAAAAAAATAAAAATAAAAATATAAAATAAATAAAACAGGATAATTTATTTTATTGTGGGCTACTAATAAAGAGCTATTTATGCCATTTATCTTCTTGAGTACTATAAGTGGGAAAATTACGTGAAGCATTGATGGACTATGGGGTAAAATCCTCTCCTAAGTAGGTCACTTCAAACACAGTCATTTTTTCCTATTAGAAATCAACACACATTTCTGGACTGCTGTCTATTTTCTTACTTAGTAATATATCAACACCATAGTTTCCATTGTTTATTCATCATTTTCTCGTCCTAAAATCAATATTTATCAGGACTGCAACATACAAAGGTGTATCAAAGTGTTCTTCATCCCTCTAAACCAGATCTATTCCCAAAATGAAAGCTCAAAGAGAGGTCCCCTAAAACAAATAAGAATACTGGCTACAAAGAGTCAAGGAAAATGTTATTATTGTAAATCTTCTGCTGTAATGAGATGAAAGAGACTGTACCTTGAGAAAAGCTAGTGTTGTTTTCTGTGTCAGAACATTTCTTAAAGACGACTTTGGGATCTACTTTATAAACTTGTACTTTTTTTCCTCCAAAAAGAGTCACAGTAAAGATGAAGTAAAAATTGGATTCTTGGGGCACCTGGGTGGCTCAGTTGGTTAAGTGTCTGCCTTTAGCTCAGGTCATGATCTCAGGATTCTGGGATGGAGTCCCACATTGGGATCCCTGCACAGTGGGGAGCCTGCTTTTCTTTCTGCCCCTTACCTTGCTTGTCCTCTCTCTATATTTCTCTTTCTCTCAAATAAATAAATAAAATCTTTAAAAAAGAAGTAGATTCTCCTTTGCTTACAAATTCCAGTAATGACTAACCAAACACAGGTAACTCACTCATCTTCATAATAGGGCCCAATATTCGATTTAAGGATAAAGTTTAGAAAGATCACTCTATGATGTTACTTTTCAAATATTGCCCAAATATTGTTATTCGCTAAAAAGTGGCATCAGTTTTTCATTTACATTCTTTGATTTAATAAAATAGCTAATGAATTTTAAGAATATACATACAAATACATGTGTATGTTTTAACATCACAAAAATAGAAGTTTTATTTGAAGTAATTTTCTATGATACTTCCAATTTGTTTAAATGAATATACTTCCATGCAAAAAATGGATCATCTCTTCCCTAAGATAATATATAGTGAAAAATCTACTCTTATCCACACATTACTCTTTGTATCTCCCTTAAATACTTCTCTTGACCTCCAATTCAGGTCTAGAGAGCCAGACATTGAGATATATGTCAGTGATAAGAACATCACCTTTCTGGGGAAAAACAGGATGAGGGTGGTTGTAATGCTAGGTGCATGCTCACTGAAAAGAAACAATGCTTAAGAAAAGAGTCACTTTCCTGGTAATAAAAGCAAGGAAATTGTTTCCAGCAGTTAGTATAATAGGAAAAAAGTTCATGAAGTCTAAAGGATATGACACAGTGACGGGAACCACATCTGCAATGTTACAAGGAGGGATGAACACACTGGGGATGTTTTGCTGGGGATGAGCAAAAGAAGAGAGGCCAAGTGGCACATTTTAAGAGATTCCACACTGCACACTGATGCTGAGGCACCCTGCTCCAGACTGCAACAAAGGCTAAAGCAGCTTCCCATGCTCCTGACCAATGACCGGATCACACTAATGGCTGAAGGAGTGCTACAGTGGAGCAGCCCTGAGTCATGTGCAAAAACAGTAGTGAAGATTATTCCTGGATCATGGAGATTATACCAAGATACTTGCTAACTGCAGTTAACAAGGGATTTCCACTACTACAACTCAGGAGTAAGAAAGCTATTAATGAAGATAGGAGATAGAAGTACAGAAACACTGTGAATCTTCCATCATATTTTTGTTCCAAAATGTGATGGACAAAGGCAAAGAATTGTCACTGGACTCTTAATTTTCACCCAGCCTACATGAAGAAAATCTGATGATAACATTTCTAATTTATACTTACTCCTCTTCAGTAATTCAACCAAATCCTTTATTCCTGTAACGCAGATAGACTTTTTCATGTACTATCTTCAGAAACATTTTAGCCCACTGTGGGAAAAGTTACTACCTAAGGTCTTCCCACAAATTCGAACTCATCAGCTAGGAAGAGTCAGTGCATAAACCACACCTCCAGCCCCTGTTCCTTCAGTCCTTCTTGGACCTTCCTTGTGTAAGAACCTTTTCCGGATCTCTTCTCTGACTGATGATTCTCATTATCCATCCTCTTGGCCCTTACCAGGTAGAGGTAACTGGCATTCATGACAATAAATTGTCCTTGGCAAGATACCAATGGGTGTACTGGCCACCCCAGAATCTCTGTTAGGAAAGGATGATTTACCCCTGCCTCTGATGTCCTGGCTTTTCAGACCCTTGAACTCTACTCTACTCTACTCTAATCCATATGATCTTCATGCTACTGCAAACATACAGTCACGTAGTCATATTTTAAACCAGGGGTCAACAAAGTATAACCCATGTGCCAAATCCAGCATGCACTTTGTTTTTGTGGAGCCCTTGTGATGATAGATTTTATATTTTTAAATAGTTATATTTAATATGGTTATGTAAGTTCCAACATTATATCTTCACTTTTGCTCATTGGCCCACAAAGTTTAAAATATTTACCTACCCCTTTAAGCAAAGTTGTCCCCATTCTAGACCTTACTGTTTACAAAAACTACAGTCCCTCCATAGTCTCAATTTCAAAGAAGTCATGCTTTGGTCCCCATTTGTAATACTTCCTGTTTACTCACTCTATAATCTTGCCTCCCCAAATCATGACATTTCACCAGGACCACCAACCCAATGATATTACTACCACCATTTCAAAATGTCTCACTTCTCTACTACAATGTACTCACTTAATGAGTATTTGTTGGCTTAACAATTTGAATAAATATATTCACCCAATTCAAAGTTTCAAATTCCTTCATGAGTCTCATTGTCTGCAGTCAACTTCATTGAGCCATTCTCTAGTATGAACTTTCTCATTCCTCCTTCTCTCACCCCAAAGTAACATGCCTACCCTTATTTGCCCTTTCTGGGTACAGGCAATCTGTGCCTAAAATATAATAGCTGAAAAATAAGGCTATGCTACAAATAGCAGTTATAAAATTTAAATAAATGTTATAAACCAGGAACTTAGAATAGGGTCTTATTTGGTCCTCGCAACAACTCTGCAAGGTAAGTATTATTCATATTTTAGAGATGAAGACAGTTAGCCTGCAAGAGTTTAATGGCTCAAATTCACATGGTTTGTAAGTACTGGAGTTCCAGCCAAGGCCTTTGAGATCCAAATCCTATGTTGCTTCCATGGTGCCCTGTGGTGTACATATCAAACATTGACTGAAGGAGTAGAGTTAGAGAGGTCATATAAGCCATATTAGCCTTAGATGGCAGTTTATATACCATTAGATAAAAGGGTTAAAGGGATCTTGCTCTGTTCCTTGAATCGCAGCAACTAAAAAACCTATGGAATAGTAAATAATCCAGACTCACTTACCTGGCTTTTCTGTGCCACAGACTCAAAGTTCTTATAAAGGCAAACAACTTCTTTTTTTTTTTTTTTTCTTTTTTTTTTTTCCTCCCATGGATTACTATATATCAAGAAGTTCAATTGTATTCCATAACTTCATCATTTTCTAGCTGGAAAAGCATGATGTCTTGATGAGAAGATCTTCCCACTAAACCATCGAGAAGCTGCTTCTTACTTTTTTACAAAAATAAAGAGAAGGTTGAACCTATAGGTAAAGAAGTCACTTACTATAATAATTCAACTAAGGTTAAAATTATTTTTCATTAATAGCTTACTAAATTTTCTCACCTTTTCCTCATCAAGAACCATTAATATAGTTCTTCCTTCTTCTAGCCCTAAGGTTTTCTAATAGGACTAATGAGTTCCAATGAAGAAATTCATATCTGAAATAAAGTTGGCACTTCTGGTTGTAGTTAAAATACTGAGTATGGCCTATATAATGTATTATTCATATTATTGCTTTTTTCAAGGCTCTTTCTCTTTTAAAAAACAAACAAACACACAATGAGATATCACCTCACACCAGTCAGAATGGCTAAAATCAACAAGTCAGGAAATGACAGATGCTGGCGAGGATGCGGAGAAAGGGGAACCCTCCTACACTGTTGGTGGGAATGCAAGCTGGTGCAGCCACTCTGGAAAACAGCATGGAGGTTCCTCAAAATGTTGAAAATAGAACTGCCCT
>NC_081561.1:40226241-40226536 GCF_022355385.1 Mustela nigripes | reverse complement strand
AAAAAAAAAAAAAAAAAAAACAAACAAACAAAGTTAGCCTATACTTTTCAGTGTCTCCTCTGCATTGTCTGCTATACCTCAACCCTCTTTAAGAGTTTGTAACTTTTTCGGGGCGCCTGGGTGGCTCAGTGGGTTAAGCCTTTGCCTTCGGCTCAGGTCATGATCTCAGGGTCCTGGGATCGAGCCCCACATCGGGCTCTCTGCTCAGCAGGGAACCTGCTTCCCCCTCTCTCTCTGCCTGCCTCTCTGCCTACTTGTGATCTCTGTCTGTCAAATAAATAATAAAATCTTTAAA
>NC_081561.1:40206141-40226141 GCF_022355385.1 Mustela nigripes | reverse complement strand
GGGCCTGGGATCGAGCCCCACATCGGGCTCTCTGCTCAGCAGGGAACCTGCTTCCCCCTCTCTCTCTGCCTGCCTCTCTGCCTACTTGTGATCTCTGTCTGTCAAATAAATAAATAAAATCTTTAAAAAAAAAAAAAAAAAGAGTTTGTAACTTTTCTACAAATGTCTGCTACATCCTGTGCTGCTGACATTCTCTTGCTTTCTTGATCTTTGCCAAGTCCAGTTGGGCATTTAGGTTCAGTGACCCACTTTCTCCACTGAGCTTCATCTGACATGTGTTTTCTTTATAGCTCTAAGTTGGATAGTCCAGTAATACATTCTAATTTTAAAATAAGAACCATTTCTTTCTGTGTACTTCCCCAACTCTATTCACTCTAAATTTTCCTTGTAAAATTAGAGCAACAAACTCTCTACAAACATAAAAGATGCCCTCTTCAGGCAGAAGACTGAGGAATTTTCTCAAAGGATCCCTTTTTTACAATAACATGCATTGTATGCTTACTGTGCTGTAAGACTCTCAAACAGTTCCATGAAATAAATACTATTGTTTCCATTTGTACAAATGAAGTAAGCAATTAAAGAACAAAAAGATTTGAATATGTTGCTCAAGCTCACATAGCTTATATGTATCAGATCAGAGATTCAAATTCAGCCAATCTAACTTCAGTGATTGTTCAACCACTAAATGATATACTGTTTTAGGAATGCTAATCAGTGTTTAGGCTTCTTTGTGAAGGTTGGTGTCAATTTTCCTTGGCATAAGCAGAGGGTCTTCCTAAAAACTGGCCTCATTAAAATATGATGTACTGTTCTCCCCACTAAGTGAACATGTATGTGCATCTAGAGACAAACTTTCAAATTCCCTGAAGAAAATTTTTGTTGCTATCCAAAGAATTCTTCCCAACCTTCACATTAATTTTTCCATCTAGACTTATTGCCTTACCTTCTGACTTTAAAATATGCAAAAAATACAAATGTGTACTTCTAAACTAATATCTCTCCTTGTTACATTTCACTACCACAATGTCTGGTATATAATAAGCATTTACTAAATATTGCTTTCATATAAAAGCAGTTTTGTGGAGAGGTTTTCATGAGGGAAGTGACAAAGATCACTATTTTTCTGAAGCTACTGTGGAGACTAGTTCCAAATTGAACCTAATGGGTGCAATGAAAGTATTTATAAATTTGCATATTTATGACATTTGTAAATTTATATATTTAAATATTTTAGTATTAATAAAATCAGTTTGTAAGTAACTGTACTCTAAGTCTTTTGTGTTGCATACTATATGTCTTTGTGTCAAAAATTGAAGTCTCTTCCTCTTTGCACAGAAAGTATTTTGTTGGTAATATTGAGCTGTGTGATGTTTTCAACCCCTTTGAGAGCAAGTTTATTTTCCACAGCAAAAAAAAAAAAAAAGAAAGAAAGAAAGAAAAGGAAATATAGTTCAACAACTCGGGCTTTATACATATTGCTACAAATAAGATATATAGTTTTTGCAAGTTTAAAAACTATATAATTTTGAAATCATATTTTGACTAAAATTTGAATCCTATGACTTGGAGGGAAAGAGATCTCTACCCAAATGCAACAATCTCCTACAAACAACAAAAATCTATCACAACTTCCTTTCTTTTGTTCAGGTCTTCCAAAACACCTCATCTCTCTTGGCTGGGCAGCATCTGCATCCCTCAGTCCTAAATTATTGATGAAAAAAAGTGCTACAAAGTGGATGTTCCTGTGCATTAGAATGACTTTAGGGTACACACACACTCACACACACACAAAGGAACCTTGGGTTGGGAGAATTGTTTTTATTTTGTGGAAAACATACCTAATTGTAATGTTGTTTACTTTGCCAAGTGCCATGTCTAATCATTCTCAAAGAAATCTTTCAGTTGCTGTTGGAAAGCAGGTTTGCTTATATAGTTGCTCTTTTATTGCTGCTAGCAACAAGCCCAATTTACCTTCTCAACACAGAACTGCAGTGCCTATACTTGAAATTTCTTATGAAAGAGACAGCCTGTTCCCTTGTGTATTTGTGAGTGGTGTGTGTGTGTGTGTATGTGTGTGTGTGTGTGTGTGTGTATGTGTGTGTGTGTGTGTGTGTGTGTGTGTGTGTGTGTGTGTGTATGTGTTTTCTTGACCTACTTTAACTCCTAGGGAAATCAACAATCACTTAAAACATCCAACCAATTTCTTCCCTCCAACTTCCCTAAGAAAAAAAATTCAGCTGCAGCTGCTTTACTTTAGCAAAGTTCTATTATACTTAAAGTTCATGTTGAATGAGCAAATGCATTTCTAGAAAGAATTAATTCGTTTTCTGGAATTTTTGTACAATATAGCACACTAAAATATTGTTCTTTGCTGTATGCATGCATATCTATAAAGGGAAATATTTCTTCAGCTTAGATGTTTATGTTCTCACACTGAGTAACTTTTTTTTTTTTTTTTAAACCGCACACAGACTGGAGCTACAATGACAATGTGCTATGTCTAAGTAATGGTGGGTGTCTAGATTATGTAGTATCTTCTAACAATTTTCAAAACCATAAAAATTACCAAAAACATTTCCCCCCAGATTCCAGATTTCTCTAACTTAGCAAATCAAGACTTAGATAGATAGATATATTTTAGAAGGTGATTCTGATCTTCAGGCACTCGTGAGGAAATAACAAAACTAAGGTACTGGATTTAAGTAGAAAGTGAATTGAAATCCGAACAAGGGACAACCCACTTCCCAGGCTTCTTTAAAATGCCTGAGCTTCAGTGAGTAGACATCTATTAAAGCACAGATCATGTATTGTCATGTTTTTTACTATTGTATATCTTGGGCCCGAGTGTCAAGTAAAAAAAAACTTTTTTTTTTTTTTTTTTTTAAGAAATAAAGGAGAAAGAAAAGGAGAAAGGAAGAAGGGGAAGGAGAATGGGAAGCAGAGGGAGGGAAAAATGTGTTAACTATTTTTGTCGTTGTTCTTTCTAGATGATTTATTGGTAGATAATACAGGGCGGCAACTACAAATCAAGTGTTAGAATCTCCACTACAGACAACACACTGTGTTCCAGGAAGCAGGCTTTGAGTCAGTTAAGTGTGTAACTCTTTCATTGGGAAGTAACAGCAGTGAAAGAAAAAGGAAGAAGAAGGAATGACTAGCTCTGACAAAGTCTCTCTTTGCCCAACAGGAAGCTCCAGAATAAAGGTTGTCTGTTAGAGGAGTGCCATTTTGGTGCAAATAGCTAGGCTCTTGGATCACCACCTTGCTCAATCAATGGTTGACAACCATTCCAAGGAGAGTGTTACCTCAGCTTGAAATCTGAGACTAACCAGGGAGAAGCTAAAGACTAGAGGCTGTTGGATAATCACCCTCCTAAAAGCTAGCATGTCCTTTCTTGAAGGAAAATCTGGAAATACATTTCTATATCATCTGCATAAGGTAAGAACTAATTTCTTTCACTCCAGAAAGCAACCTAAGAAAAAAGTCAACTTCTTCGTATCAAATTGCCAGCACCAAACAAGGGAGGACTGCAGCTGAGGTATCTAGCCATTCATCAGCCTCTGCACTATATGTTTTTCTTTCTCTACTGTTCTTATTAGGGGATTTCACAACAAATGCATTTGTGAAAATTTAGCACTAGAGATACAATATTGATCAAAATGTTAACCAAAAAAAGATAAAAATCTATTTCTCATAAAGAAAAAGAAAGTAAGGAATTTGAATGGGTATCATGTGGCAAGCCAAAAAATGATTTAATATCTTTGTTTTTTCTTTTGCCTCCTTTTCTGTGGGTTTCCATGGGAATCTTTGTAGAGCAACTGACTACAGCTGAATCTATATGTGCGCTAACTGAATCAGTTTCAATTAAAGCATTGCTGCATCTGCTCCTTGAGGCTCATGAAAAATAATCAACTTGAATTTATCGAACAATTAATATGTACCCAAGATTATGCAAAACATCTTTGAAAATTAAAAAGCCAAGGAAATTCTTGTCTGTGTTCCCTCATGAATGACTAGCCAAACTCATGTTCATTAAGGTGAAAAACATGAATACCTTAGTTTATTTTTTCCATGCCTCTATTCACATACTCTCTACCACCACCCCAACTGGAATGGCTTTCTCCAGTTTCAGGAAACTGCTAGGTTTGGAGTAGGTGAAAATGGAAGTTAAAAGAATAATATTGTAGATAGACAGGCAGGAAATAATTTTGTATTTCAATCAACCAATGAATATAAATTGAATATCTATAATTTATGAGTCACTGTGATAAAATCCCAGGACATAGGAAATAACAGTAGAGACAATGACCCTCTCTTCAATTAACTTATCTGTGATAATAATAATTATTAGTATTTCAAAGAATTATAAGGACAAAGAATTAAGTGAATAAGAAGTATTATAAAGATTAAATAAGGTAGAGTAAAGAAGCTGGTAGATTTTATTTATGATGTCCAAGAAAAGCATTTTGAGGAGCCATAATTAGAACTGAGTTCTGATAGGTGATGAAATAATCAAGTGAAAATATGGTGGGAGAATAGTCAAGAGAGAAGAAAAAATAAAAGTTTCTCAAATGGAAGTAAGTTTAATCTGTTGTAGAAATATGCCATCTATTAGAAATATAATTGCAGACATAAAAAATTTAAAAGTTTCTAGGAGTCACATTTAAAAAGCAAAAAATAAAGTGATTAAATTACATGAATATTTAATTTTGCTTTATTTTATCTAATATATCCAAATAATAGCTTTTGTATGTGTTACTGATGAAAAAATTAATGAGATATTTTACATTAATTTGTATACTGTCTTTGGAATGTGGGATCTATTTTATATTTACAGAACAAATTAGATTAGAAATGGCAAAAATTAGAATATTTTAAGTGATCATTGGTTACTTATGACTAATAGCTACCATATTGGACCATGCAGTTCTACAGACTGAAAAAGACCAGTGTCTCTGAAAGGTGTCCAAAGAAAGGAATAGATCAAGGATATTTTGAAGGGAGAGATAATAAATAGATTAAATAGGGCCTTTTAAGCACTGGCATTAAATTTAGACCATATTCCAATTACTGTGGAAGGTCACTGGAAGATTTTAAGCAGGAGACGGACATGATATGGCCCCTGTTTATTTTAGTCCGTTCATGCTGCCATACCAAAATATCACAAATAGGTAGCTTATACACAACAGAAATTTATTTCTTACACTTCTGGAAGCTGGAAGTCCAATATCATAGCTGTATGGATGGGTTAAGACTCTCTTTTAGGTTGCACACTTCTAGTTGTACCCTCAGATGGCACAGGAGGAACTAGGGAGCTCTGTGGAATATCTTTTATAAAAGTGTTAATCCCTTGGGGTTTAACAAGGGATTAACCAACTGTGTGGTTCAGTTGGTTAAGCAGCTGCCTTCAGCTCAGGTCATTTATCTCAGGCTCCTGGAATTGAGTCCCACATCAGGATCCCTGCTCAGTGAGGAGTCTGCTTCTTCCTCTGCCTGCCCCCCTTCCTCTGCTTGTGCTCTTTCTCTCTCTCTCTCTCAAATCAATCAATAAATAAACAACAAAATATTTAAAAAATATATATCAAATATAAAAGTGTTAATCCCATTTATGACGGCTACAGGTTCCTGACCTAATCACCGCCCAAAGGCCCCACTTATTGATATCACCACCTTTGAGGATTAGGATTTTAACATAAAAATGTTGGAAGGGCACAAACATTCAGGCCATGCCATTGCTTTAAAGAAAATCATTCTGAGCTGTAGAGGGACAAGAGTAGATGGCAAGAAAACCAAGTAAGGGACTGTTTATAGAATTCTTTAGGAAACAGGTGGTGGTATGGACAGGGTCATGGTAGTGGACCTAAGTGGAGATACTACAGGTATATATTTTGGAAGCAAAAGTCCACTAGACTGAATTCCATCAGAGAGATCAGATATGGGGAAAATATGAAGAAAGGAATTAAGAATTATTTATTTTTGTTTGTTTTATTTTGTTTTATGCTGTGCTGGGGCTAGTAAGTGAGTGGTGGTAATATATATTGAAATAGAAGGCCTCCAATTTTCCAAGGATTAAAAGTAAAGATTCATTTGGATATGCAAAGTTTGAAACGACAAATGTGATTTAAAATGATGAGCAGACAATATGCTTAGTGTGGAATTCTGGTTCTGCAGGCATCAATGTACAGATATTACTTCAAGAGACAGATGAGAAGACCTGGAGAAGGGAAAGTGGGGTGGAGAGATATCAGCTAAGACAGAATGTTGGGAATTGGTTAGGAGGATAAAAGCAGTGTTCACATACAGGTGGGGCAGAAAGCCCAGTTGGAATGCTACACAAAGAGATAGGAGGCAAAGGAATGGAGTTAAGTACAAATAACTTTTTCAAGATGTCTACAAGGAGGAGCAGAGAAATGGGGAAGGGACTGGAGGAAAGTTGTGAGATCAAAGGAGAAGCTCCTTTCCTCCTTCTCTCCTTCTTTCCTTCCTTCCTTCCTTCCATCTTTTCTTTTCTTTTTTTGGTTAATTTTTGAAGGTTGAAAGCATTAAGTTACACTTTTATAAAAGTGGATAATCTATTATCCAAGAACTGATGTTTCAAGACAAAAGATGTTAATTATAAGAAGTAAATCTGGGAAGAATCTGAGACTAAGTCAGCTTAATCAATTTACCCAAGATCCCATACCAATATGCAAAACCAATATGCAAACCCAGATATTTCTTATACCAAGGTCCCAGCCCTCAAATGCATGTTATACTGCCTCTCAGGAGGAAAGCAGAATTTAAAAAGAAGGAGGAGGAGGAGGAAGAGAAGAGAAAAAGAAAAAGATAAAAGGAGAATCTCCTTTAGTTGCAAGTACTTTAGTGCCAAGTAAGAGGTTCTTGATTAGTGTAGCTATCCTGTCATCTCAAACTAAGAAGAACCCAAACTAAGAAGAACAGAAAAGGTATTAACAACTAAATGAGACCACCTCAACCCGTACAAGGCTGGGCATCATTAATATGGGACCGGGTCAAAGATAAATTGGGATTCATAAGGTCCTGCAAATGCAAGAATATGGTGAACTGCTTCTATCAGGAAATTGTCTTTTGCACAACACTCAATACATCACATCCCTTCTCTCATTTTTTTTTTTTTAAATCTAAATTCTATTTTTCATTCCTCAGTTAACTAATGATGATTTTAATCTATTCCTTGGCAGCACTGGCTCCCACTTGCCTCAGGATTTTTTTTTTTTCCTAAAAATATGCTTGACCTCCTGATGGATTTTTTTTCAGAAACCCCTTATATATATGAAAGGAAGTTGATAGCTTTAAGGAAAGTGTTGACAAAAACAACAGAGAAAAAAACAAATTCAGAAGAATTAGTTTAGACAATTCAACTGTGATATAATGGAAGGAGATATAATTTGAAATTTATAGATATCATTGGGGTATAGTTCCTCTATAATACTAATAATGATTACCCACCTTCTCTTTAATACCTGAGTAATGACTGTAGCCTGTTGACCAAGGTGAGAAGTTAGTCTCTCCAGGATTTTCCAAAGGACCTTCAGGTTCTGTGTCAGGCCAGTTATTAACACATCTCTCAGGATGGCCAGAATAGCACAAGGCAGAATCTTGAATACTAACCAATTAACCTTTCCCAAATCTGTTAAACTTTTATTTTTAAGAATCTAAGCAATAGATAGTTTTGTCTCATCTCATAGACAAGTAGACCAAGAAAGGTCTCTACAACTTAAGTGATTTGACCACCTCAAGCTTCTAAGTGACAGTACTGGGATTTAGCCCAGTTGTTTTTTATAACGATGCATACAGTTTTAGCAGCAACACAGAACTGCCTGCTGAGAATCTACTTAAGAAGTAGATCTGGTGAAGTCTTTTGGGTTTTCCACATATAGTATCATATCATCTGCGAATCTTAATCTCACAAAACAAACTGGGGGGTTGCGGGGGGGGGGGGGTTGGGGAGAGGGGGGTGGGATTATGGACATTGGGGAGGGTATGTGCTTTGGTGAGTGCTGTGAAGTGTGTAAACCTGGTGATTCACAGACCTGTACCCCTGGGGATAAAAATATATGTTTATAAAAAATAAAAAATAAAAAAAAAAAAAAAAAAAAGAAGTAGATCTGGTGATCAGTTGTGTAGCTTCACCATGGTAACCATTACCATTTGTCTGTGTTATGTTAAGTTCTGTTGCAGGACATTTACTACTATTTTTCAGTAGTCTGAGGAATGGAAGATTGCAGTCGTTATGACAAGGTAGAAATGATTTTAATTAGGAGCAATAAAAGAGAGGAAACAGGAGTATTAAGCCTCAACAAATCAGTGACGTATGATAGAGGTTTATAAATATGGATAATGCAAAAAAAAATTGCACCCAATAAGAAGGGCTGCTATTTATCATTATTTCCCCTGAGTTTAATCATTGCTAATTGCTTTCTTTGTTGTTTACATTAATTTTAGTACTGCAATTTTGTAGTTTCTTGCCAGTCTTTCCTTTGTGCTTTTTTTTTAATTTATTTTTTGAATCCTCTTTAATCTTGCTACATCCAAATTTATGATATAATCAAGGAGGTCCATGCAGCATTTAAGGAATCAGAAGATGTTCTAAAACCTTTGGATGAGTTCATTGATCAATCATGTTAAAAATAAATTTGAGCAAAGTTAATGCAAATTTTTTGTGCCCCAAAGAATTTTTTTGAGTATCTAATTTTTTAAATCATTTTAAAGGTTCATTAGGACATAGTAGGTCTTCGTTCTTATTAATTGGAAGAATATATATTTTAATTTATTTGCTTATTTTTCTTTTCTAAAAAACTTCATTTATTTATTTCAGAGAAAGAGAGAGAGAGCACAAGCAGGGCTTAGCAGCAGGCAGAGGGAAAGGGAGAAGCAGACTCCCTGCTCAGCAAGGAACCTGATGGAGGGCTTGGTTCAGGACCTGAGATCATGACCTAAGCCAAAGGCAGATGCTTAACTGACTGAACCACACGGAAGATTATACATTTTTAAATATACCACCTTTATGGTCACAGATTGTTGTCCAAGTTGTTACGTTCTAGTTAAACGTCAAGCACCTGTTGGAATCAACCAATTTAACAACAGTGTCCACATTGGCAGCTCTGAATAGATCTGTACAGAGAGACCACAAATCACATCCTGAAAATTATGAGTCTTCAGAAACTAAAACCATTTGTTTGTTTGATTATTCATTCATTCACTCATTCACCCAACAAGTGTTTACCTTAAACCTGCTATGAACTTGTCAGAGAGTTAAGTGCTGCAGATGCAATAATTAGCAGATCTTTCAAGGAATGTAGCGAAGGAGATAGACAGATACTCTAATATCTGGAACTAGGAAAATCCATGTGCTAGAAATATACATATAATACAGTAACAGTAATAATAATATAAAATCATGTGCTTAGTTTTGCTCAACAAACTTTTCTTCCGTGAAATGAAAATGTTCCTTTGGAGAATAAAAAAACAAAATTCTGTTTTATTTAATATAGAAAATTTCCTTAGTATCCATATAGATTATCACAAGTAATTTAGAATATACTACTTTCTTAGAGTGGGGAAAAATGAAAAATACCTTTTTAACAGTGATACACATGGATTAATATAGGTCTATTGCAGAGAAAACAAGCCCACTAGTTAATAAACTGTTCACATTTGGAAAAATTCATAGGAACTGATAAAAATATAATCACCTATTATCATATTTACATTTTATTATGTCAGTTAATGAGCTGCACTGTGCTGCTAGAACCTATGCTATGTATAATGCCATGGATTCCTTAAGACTACAATGTCTGAATGTGTGCAGACTATTGTAGATTAGGTTAAAGTTAGCACTTTTATTTTCTGGAGATAGTCATATGGTCAAAGGTTAATTACAGAGAACTTAGAAGAACGTATTTGTTTAAATAAAAAAAAGAATAAGATCATTTCCATATTTTCCAGTCTGTATGAGCAGGAGATACAGTAAAAAAAATAAATAAATAAAATTATTGAGCCCATGTGGATGCTGACAAAGAAGAATGGATATTAGCTGTAAACAATCAATACTGGTAAGCCACTGGGCATTGGTCAAATGTCAGATACACTGGATCAAACTGTTTTCTATCTATATATTTCAAAAATTATTACATAAATGCTGACCAATGTAATAAAAACACTGTACCTTATCTGTTGGGAAAACATCCAAGATCAATTATTGAATACTTTCTTTTTTTCACAAACTGAAGAATAAAGAATACTTGTGTTCAAAATAATGCATATGCAATTTGCCTAAGTATTTAAGGCAGGGTCATGTTAAATAGGCCTTAGGGCTAAAAGTTAAGTAAAACACAGGGCGCTGGATTGAAATTTAGGGTCTCTAGACAAACAAAAAAAAGTAAGGAAAACAAATGGTGCAGGCATAGGCAGATAATTCAGATGCAGCGATGGTTGGTCACTTTATAAAATGAAATCTTGCCATTTGCAACAACATGGATGGAACTAGAGCGTATCATGCTTAGCGAAATAAGTCAAGCGGAGAAAGACAACTATCATATGATCTCTCTGATATGAGGAAGTGGTGATGCAACATGGGGGCTTAAGTGGGTACGAGAAGAATCAATGAAACAAGATGGGATTGGGAGGGAGACAAACCATAAGTGACTCTTAATCTCACAAAACAAACTGAGGGTTGCTGGGGGGAGGGTGTTTGGGAGAAGGGGGTGGGATTATGGACCTTGGGGAGGGTATGTGCTTGGGTGAGTGCTGTGAAGTGTGTAAACCTGGTGATTCACAGACCTGTACCCCTGGGGATAAAAATATATGTTTATAAAAAATAAAAAATTATTATAAAAAATATATAACATAAAACTTATAGTTCTTTTCATATTGTATTTACTATCTGAGACAATATTTTATATTTTTAAATTGCCGCAAAGAATCTGAAACAGATTTTATTTCATATATTTTTAGTGGTTCTATAATACTTCCTGAATTTATGTTCCTGCCACCTGTTCTACATCACACATTCTGAGAACTAATACCATCATTGTGTTGGATCTTTTGTTGGGACAGCAGTAGAAGGGGTACTTCCCAAAACTGCTCATGTAGGGAAAAGATAACAGTTTCCAAGTTTAAAGATCCTCATATTGTTAACATTTGGGAAGGTAAAAATCTGTGTCTCATTATCACACATTTGAGATCTAATAGAGAAGGAGTAGGTGAGCACAGGCAGGAGGGGCATTGCTTAGGAGATTTATGTTTTGTTAGCTTTATCTTCAAGCAGAGACTTAAAAATCCATTTTTATTATTTCTCCTCTCCTTTAGAGGATTATATTGGATGACTCTGCCTCACTTACCATCAGGTTCCAGAGAACCCCAGCCAACTGTGTGGTTAAGCAGGAAAAAACCATGGCTGTTGTATTTCTGTAAGCATTTTCATATTTGAGCATTTGTACTTTGTACCATTCTCCTAACCCAGCTGTCTTTCTGAGTCACTGTCCCTTCCCCATTTTCTTAGATGCTCATAGCACATTTAAAACAAAGAAGAACAAATACTTGCAATTATTCTGTAAAAAACTAGTGAGTTCCCAATAGATAAGCAAATTACATTAAATAGTAAATATCACATTAAATAAATGCTAGTCGTAAGTTGTTAAAAAATCCATATGAAGCCAATAATAAGATAGGTGTAATATTCATTTAATCATGTAATTATTTAATCAAAGAGAAGTAATAGAGTTCTCTTTGGTTGTTGTGCACATACCATACAGTGGACAGAATTTACAATGCACATTTATAGCATTTAATAGGCATGGGAAGACCCAATAAAAGCAAAATTATCTTGACCTGCTGGGGCATCTGAAACATCTCCCATCAGATTTATTTCTCTAGAGTAAGACACAGTTTATGGAAATTGAGTGTTAAAATCTCTTATCTATGAAAGTTATACATCCAAACAGCTGCTGATTTATATTAGTTTTACCCCAGTAGACCCTATCTCTTAGATGTGAAAAGAGTCTCAAGGGAACAGGGTCAGTGACAGATAAAGTTTGATATTAGGCAAATGTTGAGATAGGGGACATTGCCCACAGTAAAACAACGCACATGCTGCAGGGGAGGGCCTTGATATGAAAGGGTGAGCATAAAACACTTCACAAAAACACTTCAGTGAAAAGGAAGAAAAGAGAGCACCCACTGGGGTCCCCACACGTCACCCATTATTCTCAACCACTGCAATTATCAGAGATTATAATCCTCATATTATAGATTAGGACCTCAAAGTACAGGGAAATCAATAATGCAAATAAGTAACAAAGGCAAAAATAGAGGTAGTGACAGCAAGTTTTCTCTGGCAAAATCTGCATGTTTAGGATAATATAAGAATTCTTCTGATTATGAATGAGAGAAAGAAAGAGGAGGGAGAGAGAATAACAAAAGAAAGAGAAAAAAGAAGAAGGAAGACCTCTTAAGAAAAAATGATGAAATAAGTAACTAATTATTGCTTATACACATGTAGAAAATGCTTCTAAAATCATTGATAATCATGATGATGATGATCACAATCACAGTGAAAGGTTATCAAAACCAAACTGTGAGGGAGTAAATTTGGGTCATGTAAACTGGCCTTAGGATATTACCAAACAGTTCTTGAAGTTAGGGAATGTATTATCTGCCATCCACTGAGCCTTCTCATGAAAAACAATCAAATAAGAAAAACAACTAATCTGCCTCAGTGAGCTTAAACTCCCGTAAATATTTATTTTTATCCCTGATTAAGTTCATTGACTTTACAAACTGTCAGTATGTTTATGAAGCCAAACTCTTTAATGTGACTTTTAATTTTCTGTCATATCAAGGCTCTGGAGCTTGCTTCTTCATTGGTAGTCGTTGTAAGTGATCGACAGGTGTGGAAACACTAGACTAACTCCCACAGAATAATTTGTTTGTATAAAAAAAAAAAACAAAATAAACACCTGTTTATACAGCATGGTTAAGAATTGGGAGGGCTTGGTTAACTGCATATTCTAGTTAGCAGAGGAGTTGTATGACCAGGGAGAATTAACAGATGGTTGTAAAAATGTAATTTCTGGGGGCACCTGGGTGGCTCAGTGGATTAAGCCGATGCCTTCGGCTCTGGTCATGATCTCAGGGTCCTGGGATCAAGCTCCGAATCAGGCTCTCTGCTCAGCAGGGAGCCTGCTTCCCCCCCTCTCTCTCTCTGCCTATTTGTGATCTCTCTCTCTCTCTGTCAAATAAATAAATAAAATCTTTTTTAAAATGTAGTTTCTGTATTAAACCTATTACTCCTGGGCTTACCACTTCTTTTCATTCATTTTAATATATTCATGGAGATATTTTTGATGCTGCAAAATTAAGCATCTAGTCTACAGAAATTGTTTATAGAGTAGATAAGATGGAGGACATAGCTTATATCTGGTTGCATTTCTGAGAGTATGAACTTTTTAAGATTTTTGTATCAATCAAGCTGCCATGATTGTTGATTTCTTACCCCTGAAACCAATCAGTTGCTATTATATACATCGGCCAAAGCTGTATTTTTTTCAGAAGAGTTGAGGCAGTAACATTCAGGGTATGTCTACAGGGTTCAGTCTCACTTTTAATAATATCATATTTTCTTCCCAAATACCAAATCTAACCATATTTATAATGAAGCTGTGGACAAATTCCTTCTGTCACTTTCTTTATTTTAGCAACAATTACAAGGAACTGCATGTCAAATACAATCAGCATTCTGTGAAGCGTTCATTTCATTATTTGACTGTATAATACACACATCTGTAGAGTGAATCATGTTCATTTACCTAGGGTCATTTTCATTCCTGGGCACTTCACAGACCAGCCATCTCTAAACGCCTGGGGTCCTTGGATACTCAACTATAAACTGTTCATTAAACATCTCAATCATTTCACACCTAGTAACATATACCATATGCCAGATATCCAGTGAAGAAATTGCCTAGCACTCTAAAATGCCAATGTCATCAGCTCTGGCTAGCTAGCTTAAGTTGCCCACCCTCCTTTGGGGAAGAGAGAGAATGTGGCTGTGAAAATAATCAGTTCCTATTCTTCTGAATGAAGGGAGAAACCACACTGTAGTTATTGTGATAGATGAGAGCTGGAATCCCTTCAACAGCTACAACCTTCCACAGCACTGTGCAAATATCATTAGGAAACTGGAAACTTGTCACAATTCTGTATTTCTTTATTGATAGTTGGGCTCATTTTCTCATAGTGGAATTACAGATAAGGAGATAGCCATTTCCTGATCACAACACTCTGAAGGTGCATAGAGAAATATTAAAGCAGATGAGGTGTGTTATCTTGTGAGGGCATGGGCTCCTCACATTTTCATTTGCTGCATCAAAGAGTGGGGACTCAAGCATCTTCCCTAATGTGTTACATAAATATCTTACTCAGAACAGATTTCCTCTAAATCAGTGGTTCTTATCCCTTTTTGGATTCATTACACAATTTTCTATAAAATTGCATAAGCTCTTTCATGAGACAAATGTACATACAAAGACATATTAATAATATTACTTCCATTTCAAAGGGTTCCAGAAACAATCAAGTAATTTCTTTTTTTTTAATATTTTATTTATTTATTTGAGAAGGAGAGAGAGTGAGAGAGAGAGGATGAGAGAGGAGAGGTCAGAGGGAGAAGCAGACTCCCTGCTGAGCAGGGAGCCCGATGTGGGACTCGATCCCAGGACTCCAGGATCATGACCTGAGCCGAAGGAAGTTGCTTAACCAACTGACCACCCAGGTTACCCCAAACATGTAATTTCTAGGTGTCTATGAACTCAAGATTTACCAAAGAGCACAGGTGTTGACATGAGTGAGAAATTAAACCCACAATCACTCAATGCGGGAGTTATATGTTAAAAAGACCCTAAGATAATTAAATCTCAAATAAGTTCCTTTTCTCCAATGCAAGGGCCTTTCTGAGGTGTGTTTCTGGAGCCGGGAGAAGAAACAGCCCTCACTGGAGTTGTCTGGGGGAGTCAGATGCCTCATGTGCCCTTGAGACAGCTTGTTCCCCCACATGCAGAAGAGGCCAGCTTATGTAATCACTTAAACATTTGCTTCATTTCCGTACTAAATGTACTCATACATGTGGAAAGACTTTAAAGTACTCGACTGAAATCTGCTGAAGAATATTCAGCAGAATATTCAGTTTTATTCAGTACTTGCCCAGAATTTTCTCTAGCTCATGATTCAAATTTATTGATTTATTTTATTTGTAGGCAAAGTATTTTATACAGCAAGAAGATTGTTTAAAATTTTAAGGTGATACTAAGAATGTGTCCTAGGTCACTGTATTTGAGCAATGAAGATTGTAAAGGACAATTTGGTCTATAAAAACATATTCTGTGCAGTGCATTTCTTTATGCTGTATCTCCTAATTTCTACACAGGAAGGGAAAGAAGCTTCTTTCATGCTCCCATCTCCTCCGCCCTCCTCAATGCAAATAGCACACATTTCGCACACTGTTGGGATTGCTTAGATTCAGGGAGATAATCGCCATTCTCAAAAAGGAAGCCCTGGCATTTCTCTGAACTGAGCCAACCAAAGAGAGGAAAAGGATGTTTTGAAAGATAGTGTCTTTGTTTTCCTCAGGAAGATCAGTGCCACCCCTGGGAGCAGTCTAGCATAAACTGTGAATGTTGTACCTACTTTCTCATTTGGTTATTACCTGACCCTCAGTCCCTCTCTCTCAAAGTTTTAAGACGACCTTACTGCCTCTCCCTCATCCAGGTGTGTGTCTGTTATTAAAATGGATCTTTCTTTTTGTCTTCTCCACATCTTTGAGGAACCAGTTTTACATCACAGTAATGCTGCTCAGTCCTTGTGTTTATAACAGGACTCACCCTTTGCAAACTCTCTGACCATAAGTAGATGATCTGTCCAGTCAGAGTACACCATCGGGTTACACTGTCTTCTTAGACATAGTTTTCATTTCAGAGGGCATGTGATCTAGACCATGCCAACCAGAGTTTCTCCCATAATTTTGTCACTCTTAGGAGAAATATTTCCATTCAACGGGATCTGGATATATTTGGATCACATAAAAGGGCGTTAAAAAAACCTTGGCAGTGAAGACAAATATTTGAATAAATCAAAAGTAATATAAAATATCAAAATTATATATTGAACAAAATATAAAAACTGTAAAGACAGGGCCAGACCCAAATACCCATTAAGTACTTCCAGAGTGAAGAAGAAAATAGGAACCTTACTGTTAAGAATTATATACTCTTCATGCAGCGAGGACAGATTAGCAGTCTCATTGTTCATGGCAGAAACACTGAAATGGGTTGCTAAGAGACAGAAACTAACATACAGAGAAGTTGAAAACTATGTTGTACACCTGAAACTAATGTAACATTGTGTGTCAAGTATACTCTAATTAAAAATAAATAAATAAACAAATAACCTCTGGAAAATATCAGAATAAAATTTAGATTTAAGAAGGCGACTCAGCAGGTATGGGTACTGGTTACCAGTCCAGGGAAGAAGCAGGGAACAGTCCAACAAAGGCAGCTAAGATTTTAAGGGTAGTATTTTGCTGAGAAATTTTAACCCTGGCAACTTTTCAATGTCTACAACAATTCAAGTATCTCTGAGTTTAGGACGTTGTCTGCCAAATCAGTGCTGTATCCAAAATGGACCACTGCAATAATCTTCTCAGCTGCAGCGATGGAAGAAAATGGACAGGGGACATCTTGTAAGAGGAAAGAGAGATCTAGGTTCCTTTAACTGTCGAAGAACAATGGCCTCTGGTTCCTGTCCAGCAGGAGTGATATGTGACCCAGCTCCTCTGTATGTTATTTACTCTTCTGTCCTTTTCCAAATGAAAGTATTTATTCACTGTGTTTACCCTATTCCATCCACTTCATTTTGGACTTAATACTTGGGGATTTTTAGATTTATCACGAAGAATCATACTACAAATTTATGTAGGGTAATATCCAGATTGAACAAGAGCACCTTGATTACCCAAAGATCCTGACCTTGGAACTGGGGGCAGAAACTGAATAAAACTTTAGACTGTCAACCTTTGAGGAAAAGGTGAACACATGTTCAGTATTATGTGGAAGTACTTGCCTTATGTCAGAACTGTCATTTTTAAAAAGTGCATATATAAAACGAGAAGTATGAGAAGTATGTAGACTGCTCTAAGGTAATACTAATGGGCCTTTACTTTTCTATCTCTGTACCTTTCCAACAAGAATGAATTTCCTACATTATATAGTAATTCCATTCCATCCAGGTGTTTTTGTGAGGCCAATCTTACCTTTCCTCATGCTTTCATTAGTCTACTCTTTCCCCAGAACCAAGCCTGAATAATCAAATATTCCATCCCCTTGCTACATTTCTCCCAACCCCCTAATCCTCCAGTTTAAGTTGTATTTTGGTCCCGACTAGCACACCCATATCATATTATCTGCCATCTTTGTTGGCTTCCTCATGAAGCAAATGATTAATGTAATATACTCAGCTCTTAAAAAAGAACTAATGAGATATATTCCTTGTACTTATCATAGTCTTACAAAATAAATCTCCACTTTCACAATGATCATAACTGACAATTCTCTACCTAAAAAAAGAAAAAAAATAAGAAGTAAATTTATAAGAAAAAAAAAAGAATAACCATACAAAGAAATAGAGGAAAATAGCTTCAATGGCTTCTTATACTTGGCATAAGCAGCTCTTAACTATTTAGTTCCAGGAACTATGATATAGGAACTACTGTAATCTTCATTATCTTAGCAATAGCATTAAAGAAGCATGGAGTGTTTATGTTTTGTTCAAACTATATAGCAATTAAATGGCAGAGTTGGAATTTGTATCTAGATAGCCTAGATATGAATCCAGGCACCTAATTCTTTTATAAATCCACTTTCTCGTGATTACATGAGTAAGGCATTGTGGAGTGCATGAGTGAATTGACTCAAGCCCGTTTTGGGTCAGACTAACAATGAGCCTGGTTACAGAGGAAGGACAGCTTTAGTGGAAAGGGCTCATGCCGTTTTGTAAGTCATGCTACAAAGAAGGGCACGCAGTTTGCACCTAGAAGATGAATGAGTATGCACTGGCATGTTTATACAAGTTCTAACTCTGTATCAGGAAGAGTGGAATTACCTTTATTTTCTGTTTCACTTGTTCTTCTGTCTTCACATCCTGTTTCCCAAATATGCACATAAACACCGCCCTCAGCACATTTAAGCAAATGGTGTTTCTGACCCTCCTCTTGCATTTGCTGTTTAAGTGTGTTCAACTATGTGCTACATAGACCCCCCCTCTTTTTGTTACTTGCAAAATAAAAGCTATTCACCATAAGTGCTTTATTTGCACTGTGCTTCTAGCTAAATCCTGCACAGCAAAACAAATTAAGCAGATGGCAGACTTAAATGTTAAAGATAGAGAAAAAGTATGAAGAAATTTTGAAATAAATTAGAATATAGGCTAGAATATATTGAAATGTGATGAATCAGAGGTTAAAGTCACAGAGAATTTTAAACAAGTCAGCTTCCTTGAAGATATGTGAATGATTCAGGACAGTAAGTCAAAGTGCCCTTCCATAAGTGTGTCTCTATAATGCTTAATTCCCAAATCAGTCAAACACCTTATTATGTGGCTTTGTTGTTCCATGAGGCCATGAACATAACCACTGTCATCTTTCTTCTCAGAGTAAAATGTTCACAGTCTCAGTCAGCATGGGAAAGGTACAAAGGGCAGAGGTTTATTTCGTTTAATATGAATGACAGCCATAGAGAACCCAGATTAAAAAGCAAATAGATTCTCATCTGCTGCCTATCACTAGTTTCCCCAACTTTTACTACCAGGGAACATGCACTCACAGTAAAATTTTGAGCTCTGTTAAAGTGCAAATTTTCCTGGGAGCATTTAATCATATGAGTCATTTTCAACTATGAGTACATGAAATTAGCAGATCATTTCTTAACAACTGGTTTAGGTAGGAGAAAAAGAGGAGTAAGCAGGAGGTTTCCAGGGACCTGCATTAAGGAAGAGGCTTGAAATCAAAAGTTCCTAAGACGTGAGGGCTCTAGAGCCATAACGTTTTCATAAGATGTTTTTCTAGGGATAGCCTTAATTTTTACCTATTTAAATATGTTTTGTTTAAAGAGATGTCACAGTGTTTTGATTCCATTTAAAAAGGAATGATGAAAAAAGGAGAAAGGAAAGAAACTAACATGGACCAAGTGCTTGTCATGCACTAGGTGTTTTATTATCTCCAACCAGCACACTACTCTGAGGTATTTTTATGAATCCTACCTCACAGATGAGGAAAGTGAGTCTCAGAAATGTTACTGTATTTGATAAAGGTCACATAACTTATAAACAGTATAGGAAAAATTCTGGCTCCAATCTGCCTGCAAAGAGCAGGGGTCCTCTCCGTGCTGCATGGCAATGGCCATCAGTCAAATCACCTATTTGTGTGATAACATTTTAAAATCATTAAGCAGGAAATTATATATAATGTCATTCCTTAAGTAAGGACATGAAATGTATCAATGCCAGGAAGATGTAACTAATATCTTCATGATCAGGAAGGGATAATGAGAGAAAGAGGAAAGATTGCTCAAAGGAGGGAAAGAGGACATCGCCAAGGGGACACAGAAGGCAACTTGAACTAACATAATTTTACCCGGGTCCCCTTAGGATCCACTTGAGTGCTCATGTAATTTCCACAGACCCAGGACTCGCTTACTTCTGACACAGCATATTAATCTAAAGATATAAAGTGAAGGGCTTGAATAAAAACTCTCAAAACTCTCTCAATTTAATGGTAAACAAAACAGAACATTCCAGTGAAGCACTTTTAGGACAATATCTGCTAAGAGTATTTTATTTTTACAATGTTGAAATTCAGGCATGTCATACTCAGTCTTTCCTCTTGGAAGTTAAAATTTCTTTTTTTTTTTTTTTTTTTTTTTTTTTTTTTTTTT